>NC_141881.1:15697263-15884533 GCF_030686135.1 Camelina sativa
AATGTCGTTGTCCCGTCAAAGTCCTCCGCCATCTCCGAAAATGGCATCACCTTCTTCGATGTCTCCTGCCACCGTCTCACGTATAAGGTTTGTTACTCTCTCTCTCTCTCTCTATCAATTATATTGGATTTGAGAAGTTCGATAGTGTTTTTTCGAAAAATTGAATCGAATCTGAAATGAATCTAGTGTAACGTTTCTATGATATTAATAGATTTTGTTGAATCGGAAACATTTTGGGGAATTTTTTTTCTGTGGTTGTTGATGTTTTATTTATTGTGATGGTTGTATCAGTTCTTGAGATAAAAGACACGACCATGCCTAATTTGAAGCTGATTAATTTGTTTTGTAGATCGAACTCCCTGAATCCGAGTTTTGCTGACCTTCCATCAGAACTCCTAGATATAATAATGTCTCGTCTTGTCTTAGAAGACAACATCCGTGCATCTGCGGTTTGTAAGTCATGGTGTGAAGCTGCTGTACCTCTCCGTGTAGTGCAAAAACATCCTTGGCTTCTGTGCTTTCGTAACCGTAGCAAGTTGGTTGAACTCCGCGATCCATTACAGTGGAATTTGTACACTTTGAGTTTGCCAGAGTTATCTGAGTCCACTGTGTATTACTCGAGAGATGGCTGGTTACTTATGGTTTTGGATAAACCAAGATCGAAAGACGTGTTCTTCTTCAATCTGTTTTCTCGGGAGCAAATAACCTTGCCAGAGTGTGAGCTGGCTTTTGATAAGATTGCGTTCTCTTGTCCACCCACATCAGATAACTGTGTGGTGGTAGCGATAAGGTTTTTAGAAAACTCTGTCAACATCAACACTTGCCATCCTGGAGATGCTGAGTGGGTTGCTGCTACATTCCCTAGTTATGGAACACTGATGTATGGGAAGAGCAACCTTGTCTACCACAAGGATCGATTCTATTGCTTCAACACAGAAGGAGTTTTGTTTAACTTTCACCCATCTTCCGGTACGTGGAGTCCTTTTTGTGTACATAAACTCGAATGCCCGTATATATACGATAGAGAGCGATATGGACGGAAGACGAAAACAGTTGCCTTGGTAGAGAAAGAAGGAGAGCTCTTTGTAATGTTTGCATGCATGAACGAGATGCCAATGGTTTATGAATTAGTCTCTTCGAGGTGGGAGGAGGTGAGGAAGACTACACTTCATGGCTTGACGATGTTTTTTGGTTTTCATAACTCTGAGTTGAGAACTAATCTCCCATCGATGAGGAGAAAAGTCTATTTCTCAAGGTTGGGATACGATGGCGAACGTTGTATATCATATTCATTCGATGAAAGCATGAACAATCCGGGCAATGAATTGCAGAGTTGTATGGAACTGTGTCGTCGTCAAATCATGTGGATCGATCCGCCTCCCATGAATTCGTTGGACCTTATGTTAAGCTCTTTGGATAACAATTGATAAGGTATTTTTCTTTTTTGTTTATTGTGCTAATGTGTAACTGAGAATTTGGGAGTTTCACTGTTGTGTTTGTTTGTGTTTACCAGAACCGTTTCGGCTGTTGTATATGTCTTCTCTTTCTACAGTTGACATCGAACTATTTCTGATTTTTGTGATTGCCGATTGTTGAGAGAGACAACTTTGCAAGCCATAGATTTGTATCAGCTTTGCAATATGCTCTTAGAAGAAATAGAGATTTGCGTAGATGTATGAAATTTATATCTCGTTGCACTATAGTAAACATCATGAAGAATAAGGGAATGTAATTTGATTGCAAACTTAATAAATATAAATATACTATGTTTTGAATTAGCATTGTGAATATATATCATTATGAATTTGAACTGATAAGCATTCTTAAAAACAAAACACAGAATTAGTATTTAAGTATGTTTCATACTAAAAAATTGGGCAATAGTTTAGAGTCATACTATAAAAGAGACCAAAATGATTCATAATAAAATTGAGTAGAAAGCTTGATTTATCAAACATTCAAATTTAAAAAGATTTTATTTGGTTTATTCCGGTTCTTTATTTTAAAGATTTTTAAAAAGTTAAATATTATAAATATTTAAAACTTTTAAAAAGTTAAATATTATAAATATTTATATTTTTTATAAAGTTAAACTTTATAATATGTTAAAAATATTAGTAATATTTAAACGTTTATGATTCAAATATTATAAATATTTAAACTTTATAAGAAGTTTAAATATTATAAATATTTCAACTTTTAAAAAAGTTAGAAGACCTTTAAAATATTAATAATATATTTAAACTTTTACGAAAATTCAAATATGAGAAATACTCAACCATTTTAAGAATTCCAAGTATTATAAATATTTAAACTTTATAAGAAGCGCCAATCTTATAAAATGTAAATGGTTACAACCTTAATAAATAACATATCAACTCAATCTAATATTTATAATACAAAACAATAAATATTAAAAATTAAGATTATATAGTGAGAGTTAAAATATCTCGGGACGGAGTTATATAGCAGAACGGGTTTTGTCGATATTTAAATAAATTTAAAATATCATTAATTTGGTGTTAAACGGGTAAAACATCATTTCATTATTTTGCTAACACTATCGGTATCCGAGAATAGACATATCTAATTAAATTGATTAATAAATATTATGTATAAATAAATTATATTGCAGTATTATATTGTTTAAACTTTAAACCATAAAATTAACAATTATTATATAATAATAACATATTTAGCCAACAAATACAATTTATAATTTAAATATTTTAGTTATAAATAATTTGTCCCGCGGTGTATCGCGGGTCCTAATCTAGTTTAAGTATGTTCTTAAATACTTTTTGATGTCAGAATTTGAAGTTCTTTAAAATTAGTATTTAAGTATATTGCAATTATATTTTTTGATGTTAGAAGTTGAAGTTCTTTAAATTTTTATTTTATTTTTTCAATGAAGGTTAGACTAATTGTATTATCAATTCTAAGTCTTCCAAATCTTACAAGTATTTTCCTTTAGTACCTATTAGCTAACTATATTAGTAGCCTTGGACAATTTGACATAGATAGCATTTTAAACTATGGAAGTATTAACTTTAAAAGTAAATCTGGAAAACACCACCAGAGTTTTTGTCAAATAATAAATCTGATATAAACATGCAAAAGCAGATAAAGAAGACATGTGACCACCATATCCCCTTTTACATATTTCTATGGTAGAAAGACAGACACTAGCTAATTTGTACTATATATAATATGCTCCTCCCAAACTTAAAGCATATATGGATAAATTATAAAAGTGGTTTCTACTAGTGAATTTATAGTGTACTTAATATAATAAGATTTCCTCCCCAATCTAGATACACCTTACACATTATAAATCTTAATGAGGGAAAAAAATGAAATAGGATAAAGCACCGGTGATCGATCGCCTAATACAAATTAATTAACTTTGTATACAACATCATGAATCTAATTTGGTAGTAACACTAATTTATTTATCGTTTTCTAAAAAGGTTAAATTGAAGCAGTGAAAACAAACGAAACTTCATATTATCTTTTTTTTAAAAATAAATTATAATCTATGTGAATCCGTATTAGAAAAACATTATTTGAATGTTTAAAATTTATGTGAATCCGTATTAGAAAAACATTAGATTATATCACTCACGTATGATTATATAAATCTCTTCGTCTATATATATATATATATATATATAACACTCACGTACACACATAACCTCCACACACCAATGGAACTAAAGCTAACCCATCTTTGCTATTGCGTTCTACTTTTTCTTCCACTACTCTCCATATCCGCCATAGCCAAACCTCCATCATCACCAAGCCCTAGCAACAGCATCAACTTCATTGTATCCTCATGCCACGTCACTCGTTACCAAACCCTCTGCGTCAAATGCCTCGCCGCCTTCGCCAACAAAATCCGCCGCAACGAAAAACGGTTAGCTCAAACCGCTTTAGTGGTTACTCTAGTCCGTGTCCAGTCCACGACGATCTACGTATCGAAGCTAACTAAGGCCAGGATAATCAAAAGGAGAGAGTACTTAGCCGTGAAGGATTGTGTTGAGAATCTTGGAGACGGCTTAGGGATGTTGGTTCAGTCGGTGAGGGAGTTGAAGCAAGTGGGTCGATCCGGTCGTGGTCAGGACGAGTTCTTGTGGCGGCTAAGTAACGTTCAGACTTGGGTTAGTGCTGCCTTAACGGATGAGACAACGTGTCTTGATGGGTTCGATGGGGAGGTTATGGATGGTGCGGTGAAATCAGCGATCAGAAGACGAGTGGTTCATGTGGCTCGAGTTACTAGTAATGCCTTGGCTCTTGTAAACCGGTTCGCGGCTCGGCAGAAGTCATAGATAGATTCGTCTAATAAATTAATATTCTGTCTTTAATTAGGTTTTGTCATATCTTTCTGTTTTCTTCCTAGTGTCGTTGTATTCTTCTTCCTCCACTTACTTTTTTTGGTGATATGTGTAGTCTTGGGAATTTTTGTTGTTTTTGTGATAGTAAATGTGATTTGGGTTTGTGGGGAAAAAATGGTCACATTATTTGGTTGTACTCCTAGCCACATCTCAATATATTTACTACGACTTGTATTTTAATCTAAACTTTCACAAAAAATCAAAAAAGATTTCTGAAATATATCATTCATTTGGTTTTAATGCCTCGAGTTGAATATATGATTATTATTTCTATATATCGGTCCTCCTTAATTATACTGGTCCCGGAGACGCTTCAAATGAACATATATTCCAAGGAATTATATATTCAATATATTATTGTAATTTGTTCATACAAAAATCTTTACCATTTTGAGCCAGTCGAATGAAACCACTAATGTTTCCTACAAACAAATGAGGTATCTTTCATCACACACATACATTTTCTCTTGCACATATTTAAAAATTGAGCATTTTAAAAGATTTGAATCATGACAGTGCTTTTTACGTCTTTCCACGTATGTGTACGCTCCCTAGTGCTCTCTTTTAGTTTATTAAATAAACCCTTCGGATTTGTTAAGCTTTTGGGAAAGAAAAAAACAAAATTAGGTACAATCATGGAGGTCACAAATTAGATTTTTTTCTGCCACATTTTCAAAACATGCAGTTACGATATACATATCGCTTTGTGTCACCAAATTCTAAACCAGGATGTACTTTCCACCGGTTTTGCGTTGAACAGATGCTCCACAATAGAGATGGCAAAACTTAACCGAAATAAGTTATTTGATTTGGTTATTCTTTTAACTTAAAGATGATCACCGTAACGTGCAATGCACCTGAGGCCTGTCTAAATTGACTTTATAGATTAAAGGGACACATGAGCTAATATAAACTTTAACACAAAGGTAAGAAGATTCTCTTGGAAATCCTAAAAAGTAACCATACAAAATCAGGAGACACAAGAACTGAAACTGACCAAAGCATGACCCAAACCAAACATACGAATCCGGTTTACCAATTTACCGGACCTGAACAATACCAGCGCTAACCAGCTTCTGAATCTTGTTCATTACCATTGGATTCTTCATATGTTCCTGTGCAGCTTTTGGATTCTCTTGGAAATCCACCAATACCTGCAAAATTCATGTAAACGACATCATCAAACAAGTCGAGGACAGACACATCCTGTGAGTAAGAAAGAACACAATTTTCATCTCTGTGTATACCTGTCTCATCACTGGATCCGACAATATGTTCTGGACTTCTGGATCTTGCATTGCCTTGGCTTGTCTCTCCTTCAATTCATCTGGTGTCAGATCACCGCGGTTTGCTTTGTTTATCTGTTCCACACACCTGAGAGACAACATAGCAAACAACACTACTCATTAATCCGATCTCCGTAAGCTTTTAACAACAGAGAGTGACTGCAACGCTAGCAAACCTTTTAACACCATCAAGCAACTCTTGGTTCTTAGCATCATGTTTCAGACCTTCTTGATACGTCTCCATGGCTTTATCGTATTCTTTCATGAAAAACTGAATAGCTCCTTTCCTGTTGTATCCTTTGGTGAAACTCGGGTCTAGCTCAATGCATTTTTCAGCATCTTTCAGTCCTTCTGGTAATGCTCCTAGCTTTGTGTAACAAGCAGCTCTGTTGCTGTATGCCTAAAGAACAAAAAAATATTCACTTTAGAGTCCATATTTTCTGGAATTATGTGCTTAGCACAACATGCAACATGCTCTTACCCTCACGTCGTTCGGGTTTCTTTTAATTGCTTCTGAATAATGCTTCACTGCCTCTGGATACTTCTGCTCTTTAAAGAATCCATTACCTGCATTGAAATTGAACTCGCCAGAGGAATGTCAAATGCAAAACGATTATACCAAACTGGCAACTACATCAAACCGCGTTGTACGAGATGGTAACAAAGGATCAGTCAGTACCTTTCTCACGTTCCTCTTCAGCTATCTTAGGATCAAAGTACTCCTGCTGCTCCAGCTCTTTCTTGGCTTTCTCAGCATCGTTAAGTTTCTTCAAGGTATCCGGATTACGATGCTCTGTTAGAGCTTTCTGGAAAGTCTCGATGGCAGGTTCAAAATCTTTCGAGCATTTTGCCATTTTCACCAGTGCAGATCCTTTCCTAGTTAGAGCTCTAGCTATCATCTTAAAGTCAGAACGAAGCTCTCTGCCTCTTTCAACAGCCTTGTCACAGTCTCCAATGCACTCATTGTACTGATATCCATGTAAAGAAATTCACATTTGAGAAAAGCAATAAAACATCACAATATGCATGTATGATCCAGATAAACCAACCGTTGATCAAACTGGACTAATGCAGGAACACATAGACCAATGGATATGAATCACTCGGATACTTAGACATTTACGTATTCAGAACAAGTGAACAAACTCATATCTCCAACGGGACCAAGAAGCAGATCAAAGTTATCAAAACCAACCATGAAGACATGAAAGTTAAATTCCTACCTCATCTAAAGTTAACCAGTAACTAAGTATACGACTTTCAGAACAAGTGAACACTCGAGTCCAAAACCCATTACGATCATCACAAATGTATTAACTAGTGACAAGCTATACTACACAAACAAGCTACTTCATCAACCCTAGATATCCCTCCCTAATCAAAAGCTCCTAAAGTTTCTAACTTTTAAGCCAAGTCTAGGACTTTACCCAAAAGTCCACTCAATCACCAAAGAAAACAAAACTAAGCATTACAAACAAGAAAACAAAGGAACTCAAAACCAATACCTTTCCCATCTCAAGATAAACAGCAGCACGATTCGTCAAATACGAAATATCCTCATCATCAAACTCCATAGCCTTAGTATAACACTCAATAGCTCTCTCAAAATCCTTCTTCTTATAAGCACCATTCCCTTCTTCTTTCTCCTTCAACGCCTTCTCCTTCCTCTCCTTCCTCTCCTTCTTCTCCCTCTCTTCCTCACTCAACTCCTCCATAGCTTCCGGCTCCGGCTCCGCCTCTTTCCTCAAATCATCAGCCTCCTTCATCTCAGTATCTTCACCACCCGAACCACTCATCTTAACATTCAACAAAACCCCTAAAGCCTGCATAACCCTCTTATCCTTCATATACAAATTAAGATTACTAGGGTTCTTCTGAATCTCCTGCATCGTCTTAACAAAATCAGGCTGCTGTAAATAAACCCTAGTCCCCGGATCAGCCGTCAACTTCGCCCACATCTCCGGTCCTTGAAACGCATCAACAAAAGGATTCGACTTCGCACCTCCTCGTGGTGACCTCGTCGCATCAGCTAAACCAGATTTAAGCGTTTCGTTACTCGGATCAATCTCTAAACCTCTCTTATACGCATCAGCCGCTTCGTTAAACTGAGATAATCCGATATACGCAGCGCCTAATCTGCTGTAACCTTTGGACCAATCGGGTTTAAGCTCTACAGTCTTCTTCGCGTCTGATAAAGCTTCTTCGTAACGGTGGAGAGAAGCGTAGGATGCGGATCGGTTCGAGTAGAGGACGTGGTTGGTCGGAGCGAGTTTGATCGCTTCTGTGAACTGGGTGATCGCGGTGGCGTAATCGCCGGAGGAGAAGGCGGCGTTTCCTTTGGATTTTGCTTCTTCCGCCATTGAATTGAATTGGGTTTAGGTATTACGAGAGTTTCGTTGATTGAATTGTTTGTTTGCATATTGGAGATTGCGACAATGGTGAAAATTTAAAAACAGAGAGGAGGAAGAAGAAGAAGAAGGAACGAGAGAGTTCTCGAAATTTCGATTTTTTTAATTTTGGTCTGTCGAGAATGTTCCGTTGTGGCTGGCCATGGGGAAAAAAGAATTATAATTAAAAATATTCGCTAGAGAGAGGGGTCGAACCTCTGACCTTGTGGTTAACAGCCACACGCTCTAACCAACTGAGCTACTCCAGCTATTTGATATAATAGGCATTGGTTACATAAAATTAATTAACTTTACTATCTACTCCTCAAATCTACAACCTTTTGGATAATCTTCTAGTTAATTTAGAGACAACCTATTTACTAAAGAAGAGTCTTAACACTTCCAGTTTGAATGTTTGTTTTATTGGATTTTTTTGTCATTTTTACATAAATTTTAAGTTAAAATATATATAGAATTCTAAAAGATTTTTAAAAATCATCAATTGAATAACAAGTGATTTTAAAAATACTCTAAAATCTTCTAAAATTTCAAGTTCAATGTCCTCATCTTAATCTAATCAGGAACATAGATTAGTTTATGCAAAAGATCAACACGATATAATGCATGCTACTTTGTGAATTTGTACGATTTTGTTCCACATTCGATTAAATCAAAACTATTTTTTTTTCTAAGAATTTTAGGTTTAAGATTGTTTTTATCTTTTATAATATGATTTGATACCACTAAATATACCACTACAGAACAATTGTTCAAAAATTCTATTTTTTTATAAATCTTATAAACATTATAGGAAGTTATGAAATCATGTATACATCTTATTACATGTGTTATAAATTATAAAATTATAAATATTTTAATGACATGCTCTATAAATAAATCTAAAGTTTACAAATACTTATTGTGTAATATTTTAAAATTAAAGAATTTGTTTTTTTCTGAATTATTGTGTTTCTTAGGACAATCAACAAATTTAAAAAATTTGTTTTTTTTTTAAAAAAGCATTATCAGTTATATAACATGCTATTGTTAAAAAGGAGCATTTAATAATCAGATTTTCAGATATTGTAACTTTATAAAAAATAAAAATAAATAAAAATTTTGAATATTACACTAGTAACAAATAAATAATACACTGAAGGCAAAAACATCAACTTGGAGCCAAAAAAAAAGGGTGTGTGTTACACGCATGCGTGATATACAATAACCATCATATCCCCACATTAGCGCGTGATATACATTAACCGTCATATCCCCACATTAGGCTATGTGCAATGAGGTTGTTGAAAAAGTTATTCAACTGCTTAATTACTACAATGAGGGTGTTGAAGAAAATAAAAAATCTACGTGGATTCATTCTTGTTGAATCAATTCAACATGTTGAATCTGATTTTTTGGGGCCCACAATCACATATGCTACGTTCTAACTTTTGTTTTTGTTTTTTTTTTTTTTTGTCGGAAAGGAAAAAAGGTTAGGAGAGAGAGACATGTGTTGTATTAGAGTAAGATTTTGAAGATTTTTTTTTTACTTTATCATTTCAAAATCAATTATTATGTTGTAAATAAAATTTTTATAAAATAATTTTTATATCAAAATTCAACATTTTTACACTCTATAAATAGAGACTTGGTTCATTTTATTCCCATACAAAAAAAATCATCATTTCTAGTATATTTTTTAAATTCTTCTCTAATAAACTCTTGTTTGTTTTATATTTTATAATTTTGTTATATTAAAAATTAGCTAAAAATATAAATTTTTAATTTTAAAAATAATAATGTAACTTTTATTAATTTTAATTATTATTATAAATGTGTGTTTTCAAATTAAGTAAAAATAAGAATATATAGTGAAAAACTGAAAATAGTAGGGTAAGGTGTTGAATTTTATTAAACAAAACTATTGAAGAGGTTAAAATTGATTTGGGTGTTGAATAATTAGGTGGAAGAAAGAGAAAATGATGTGGAGTGTTAAAAGTTGAGGTGGAGGGTGTTGAAAGAAAAAACCATTGTACATGGTCTTAGCCTAGTCTACTACTTTTCTTCAATTCACCCCCTGCAACAAACAATAAATTGGTTTATTATTTTGGTGTATTTTATTTTAAAAGCCAAATACAATAAGCTATATAATAAAGCTGTTAAAATATTTTTCTGTAATATTGGTTTAAATATTTTATACATTATCTTTCATCTTTTTTTGGTAAATAAAAATGTTTCTGAATTATTATTATTCTCCTTTGAATATAGGAAAAAAGAAGTAATTTCACTATTAAGTACAATTCAATTTTATACTGAATTTTAAAATTGCACACACGAATTAAGACTATATGGTATTATAAATTTTCAGTATATTCTATCATGTATGAAAAAAATTGATACAAATAATTCTTTGAAATTGTTAATCAGTATATCGTATAACATAAGGAAAAACTAATATCCACAATTTCTCTATTTTTAATAATCATTTTGATTTTTGACTATTTTCTAATATATTATTTTTTTCCTCTTAAGAAACTCTCTTCCGGCGGCAATGATCCCATGCGGCAATCCTCATCTGAACCTTCTCAAAATCCGAAACCCGACACGGAATCGTGATCCGACCTGGTTGATCAAACCCATGAACCTGTTCCGCTTGCTCCAACAACTCTCCGAACAATGGATGATTAAAGTAAATCTTACAACTCTCCGAACAATAGTGTGACATAAGATTTTATTCTTTATGTGTGTAATAGTGTGACATAAGATTTTATTCTATAAGTATATTTATTTTTTCATTTCTCTAATCTTACAATCGGAGAGAAATCCCTTGTGTTTGTTCCTTGTACATTTCTCTTTCAGAATTTGGTGTCCTTTGAGTTTGCATATTTTTTCACATAACAAAAAAAATTTCAACATAACTTGTTTTGTTATGTGGGAGTTCCCTAATTATGTTAATCTGTTATTTGTAATTGCAAAATGGTGACGAATACACACAGGTACGTTCGTCGTCACTAGGATCTTTGCTTAAGCATGTTTCAATATTTTTATTTTTTGAAATCCAATTCTTGTCTTTTGTTATAACAATCTCCTAAAATCACCCAATACTATACTTCTAAAATCTCACCAAATCACAATTTAGAATTCCTTTTTTTTAAAACAAAAAAAAACTAACAATTCCACCATAGTATCAATGGCAGAGGTGAGAGGTGTTCTTCAGAATCCATTCTTATTTATTTTTCTCTTAGACCATCTCCAATGGTTTTTCCTATTTTTACTTCTAAGAGGAATTCTATAATAGAGGTGACTTTTGCTTCAATAGATATCTCTATTTTTTCCTCTAAAAAAGAATATTTCGTAGAGATTCCTTTTTATTTTATTATTAATACATTTTATTTATAAAAGTTGCAAACTAACCCATTTATGTTAGTATTTGTGAAACTTTCATAAAATTATGATATTATTTAAATTTTTAACATTTATAAATATTATTTAAATATCACATTTATTAAAAGAAATACATTGCATCATATAAAATAATAAAACATAGTAGATTGGACAAAGTTTTAGGGATATTGGTAGATCCGGAAGTAATTTACCAGAATATTAAATAATTAGTCTTTGTTGTATTAAAAATAATATTATGGTATGAATAAAAACTAAAATATATAAGTTATTTCTATTTAATAAGATTTTATATTAAATTTTCTTTTGCAAATAATAGTCTCAAATTTTAAATATGTTTTTCTATACAAAAACCTTTTAAATTTTTCTATACGAAAAACCTTTAAAATTTTTAAACCAAAATATTCAAATTAGTCAAATTTAACTTTATAATCAATTATCCTATTAATATACAAATTAAATTATTATTAAAATATTTAAATTATTATTAAACTATTTAATTATTATTAAACTATTTAATTATATATTTTATTTATTTTGATCATAAATATAAAAATATTAAAAGTTCAAGGACCATTTTATAAATAAAAAAATTCTACTCTATTATAGAAGAAAAAATAGAGTTCTTAGAGGAAAAAATAGAGATCTCTATTATAGAGGTAGAAATAGAGATGGGTTGGAGTAGATTTTACTCTAAAATAGAGTTAAAAAACAAATATAGAGGTGGGTTGGAGATGCCCTTAGTTCTCTTATATTATTTTTTTCAAAAAATCTCTGTATCTGAGTCGATAAATGAGTCAACAAGTCGGTGTAGAAACTAGTCAGTCCCAGCCCGAGACGCGACAGTCAACGACATTTCTTGATCTGCTGCCATTCTAGATGGACGGTCTTGATCGGACTAGAAGAAGGAAACGAATATTAAAGGAACGGCTATGATTCAAACGAATCGGATGCTGTGGTCCAACCTGGGGTCTTTGTTTAATTAACAACCAGTACTACTACTAAGGCTATCTTTATAGGGAGAAAACGAGGGGTGTTTTTAGCCCAAAAAAAATAGAAAAATAATGAATAGTGGCTTAGAACACTTTTTTTAGTTCTTGATGTAGAACTGATATTGGTTCAGTTCTAAGCTGACGTGGCATGCTGTGAATAGATACAATTTTTTGCAAACAATTTTTCACAAATTAAAAGAGGATCTGATTAAGAATATATGAAATAAATTTGGACATTAAACTATATATTAATTAAATAAAATGTTTGTGTGCTTTAATTAAGTAATATGTTTTTTTTTTATCTTTAATGTTTTTGTTGTTTCATAAAAATTTGGTATTGTATTTTGAATTTTAGTAAAAGTTTTATAAGTTTGCAATTTAAATGTTATTTTATAAGTTTTTATAATTGTAATATGTTTAAGAATATTATATTATTAAATCTTATGATCTTAAACATGTTCTCCTAATAACCATCTTTTTAACAAAAGATCTTAACTAATGATTTTATATTATTTTCATAATACTTTTACTCTAAGAACACCTAAAATAGTTCCCTCTATAAAGATGCCCTAACACTCGCGAAGAAAACGAACCGTTCGATAACCGGCTCGTTTCCGGTTCAAATCATTGACCGGTTCAGTTAAACCAATGTATGAATCTCGCAGCGGCTTTAGCAGCGGAGAGAAATTACCGAACGGAGGAGACAGTAGCGTCATCATCAGGGGGTTTGACGCCGTTAAGAGTTTCGTTAATCGAGAGGTTCGTGTCCCCTTTGTAACCGTCCGATCATCGAGATCCTCGACATTTATGCTTTGCATTACCTGTCCCTTTTATAGTTAGCTGCAGAATGAAGACAGTCAGGAGATTTAATTTGCAGGAGTGTGTTGGAAGAAAATAAAAGTCTAGCATGCAACAGCAATAAACTCGTCCGTGATTAATTGGAAAGGATGTAACGAATGCCCGGTTCAACAAATTTTCTGAGCCTAAAATTTTATAAGGGGGCAACCCAATTGATTGGAGTATCTAAATTGAATACATACCACCATATTATGTATACCTTGATCGGAAAGTAAAATGAATCATCAAGCTCAATAAAGAGACGAATTGAAAATGGGGGAAGAACAGATGCGGGTCAAATGCTCGGGTTATTGGGCCGGATCCAGACTGTCCTAAACACGCTGCGTTTCGGCTAATACTATTTCATGTTAGTAAGCAGATCTATATAAATCCACGGTGAAGAAAATTAACCCAAAAAAAAAATCTTTCTGAGACCCTAAAACATAGCAAATATACGTATAAAAAAACCCATGACGGAGACAAGTCATTGGAGTTGCTTGTGACTCCACAAATACACTCATGATATCATGGGGACATAAAGGTTTGTAAAGATTTATTTGTACATCCTTTCAAGTAATTAATTAATCTGATGGGGAGAATGAGAAAAAGAATAAAAAGGACCAGAATAGCATGAAGAACTTTGATGCATTGGAATCTCCATTTTCAAAGCTTCTCAAGTCCTCATGGGATTCAAAACACTGTAAGCGAAGTCTCTATTAGCAAAGCTTTTCTCCTTGACTTATGCTCTGCAATACGACTCTGAGCTGCTTGTACTTTTTGCAGTTTTAGATTTTACCAACTACATAAAAGGAGTTTGTCCCCTTCAGCTCTCGATATGGAGCTACGGATGCTGGAAATCATAGATGAAGAAGATATTTTGAAGAGATTATCAAAAGACCTGAGTTTATATCGATTGGACAACTTCTGGATTACTTCATCAACGAGATCTCTTGCAAAAACGACTTTGAGTTTATGCAAGCCGTTTGTGAAATTAATTTCTAAAGGTAAATGAAATTTCATTTCCCATATAACCAAAGTAACAATTTCTTTACACAGACACCTTTTGCCTTTTTCTTTGTTCGGGGTGGGAATATGATTGAAGATTCTTACCAAAACTTGGATTTATCTGTTCTGACAGATCCACGGTGAGACCATAAGGTGCCACCCAAGTTTACAAGAGAAGGCAAAGGGCGCTTTTAGAAACTCAAGAGTTTGGTGTGGCAGAAAATGGATAAGCTTTTCCAGAGCACAAGATGCATAGTTACCTTCCTTAGCAATTCACAGTTCTGATGAAGCTTGTTAACATATTGCTCTCTTTGTTTATGTTTCTCTGTTTTTCACAAAATAGCAGTTTTGAAGAAGCTTATAATATATTTATTACCCTATCTGCTTGCATTGAGATTTGAGATGTAGTCAGAGAAAAAAAGACAAAAAAATGTTGATGTTATTCTGAACCTTTGGGAAAAGTATTAGTTTAGTATAACCTAAGCCATTCTAAATCATATGATTAACTCTTAAATGATAAATTAACACGAATATATCATATATCTTTTGGTTTTCTATTAGAGTGATTTAGACCTGATATTACAAATTTGTCCTCCAAGGTACAAAAATCAACACGATTGTACAAAACAGAGTTTGATTTTAGAAGTTAAGTATTGAAGAAAAAAGAAGAAAGTAAATTAGTCAGACTTCTGTGTAGTTGAGAGCTTCCTCTTCATTCAGCTAAAAGGCCCAACTGTTCTATCCATAATAATATACATGTAAAATCACTTGTGACCATGACTTATATGACTCCAAACCTTCATAGTACTCTCCTGCAATACCAAATGTAGTTTATTTCCCGGTATCCTCGGGAAATCATGGTGCTCGTTATGGTACCCGACACTCCATGTTAGCAGATTCAATGGACCGTAATACGAATAAGTCTCTTGACTCGGGTTAAAAACATAATGTTTCTGAGATAAAATGTCCCGCCATTGGATGCATACGCTAAAGATCTCCATCCGAAGAAGAGAACAACTGATACATCTCAACCAATCTGAATGAAGAAATTGATGAACTCCCAGTAACCAGGTGGTTTTGGTTTGATGAAGAGTGGACGAAGAGCGTATAAGAAGAGTTGTAAGAAGACACATATGGTTTTGGCAAAGATATTGGTTACTAAATGAGCTTCTGTGTAAGTAGGAACGTCCATGTCAATACTGTCTACTCCTTGGAACCGATGATGCTCGAGATGGTATTTTTGGAAAGCTACTGACATTGGTACGCCGATTGGGAGGTTGGCGAAAATACCGAGCCAACGATTGTAGACAGGAGTTGAAAAGGCCAGGTTGTGACTTAGCTCATGGATTGCTAAGAAGAGATTGTGATTAAGGAACGATCCAAAGAAGTAAGCAATAAATAGAATCTTGAGCCATCCTGAGTTGTGAAGGATTGCAGCTGTTGAAAGTTGAAGAACAACTACTAAATTGATCTGTATAGGCAAATAGAAAATTGGTTATGCATTTGAGTTAAAACTTAAAAGGTAACAAGCGAAAAAAAAACCAAAAAACAAGTTAAATATTTTGAAATATGTGACATTTCATATACTCTTTTCCTTTTGTCACGTTGACATTTCATATACTCTTATCCTTCAAGCTCCCTGGTTCAGAAAGACGAGCTAGCCCAAGCTTCTCTGTAGCTTTTGTTCTCTAACTTGTTAAATGAGATCATCTTGTTCACTTGACTAAAAACATGAACTTCAATCAAAACGAGAACCATTGAACTAGATAGATACCAGCAAAAAACCAGCAAAGTCATGAAACATATAGACTTTGCTTTAGAGAAATATAAGACACTCCAAATGATCCAAGAAGAGGCTCACAGAACGCAAGTTAGCTCCAAGTCCTTTAATCACAACTCTTCTGCCAACATCTTTCTCGCGATCGTAACTGATAATACAGAAGGGGCTATCAGAATAGACTGGTGAGAATATGAATTTGCCGGAACTAAGATCTTTGACCATTCTGGTAATAGTACTAACTGAAAAAGAACATTTCATTTTTCTTTGATTTCCTTGATAAAGTCCTTTATTTCACTCAAACATGCATTGGTGATATTTCTAAGAAAAAATTTAAGATATAATATAGTTAAGTGATATTACGTGTATATTATTCTAAACTAATACAAACATTTCCAACAGTTTGTTTAGGGGTGTTAAATCAAATTTGGATTCAATCTCGGCCGTTCGTGCAGGATTATATTTGTCAATATTTTATAGTTTCACCATGAAATTTGGACCGCATTCCAACAGATTCAGATCAAATATGAACCAAATTAGTAATCATTCAGATTTTTATTAAATCCATAAATTATCAACCAGATAATAACAACCAAAACTTAAAAATTTCCGGTCATAGACATTCCCATAGACCTGTCTCATAATGAATTTTATATTTTTTTACCCGAAGTAAAATTTTTATTAAACTCGTAAATTATCAAATTTATATAATCAGTAAAAATGATTAAAACCCATGAACTATCATACCAAATTTATAAAATTAGTAAAAAATGATACAAACCATGAACCAAGTGACCTAACAAACCGGTTGGTTCAGGTTCAATAGATATTCCCTTTTTTTTTTTTTGTCAACGATTCAATAAAATAGATATTCTTTCAGACATATTTTAGGAATTGTAACATAACATAATTCATTTCAAAACATAACATGTTAAAAGTACAATATTATTATTTAATTAAGTATATTGTATATTTTTATTCGTCATAAAATATACCCAAGTAAATAAAATTTTCACGTTTATTAAAAGGGAATTAAATTGCATATATGAAATTTTTTTTTAAATGTGTATATAATTTTCATATTTTCCAAAAATCATATGTTTTATATATTTATAGGATATACATAAGATTGGGAAATGAACAATATATTGATATTATATAGCTTATATATTAATAAAGGAAATTATTTTACACTACACTCACCAAATCCAAAGTTACAAATTAAACGGGAATTTGGAACTTACATCTCATAGACATGCATATAGAAAGTGTGTAGATAATAATTATGTTTAAGAGACAGTGTTAGAATGGTCAATGGCCTTAAGCGATATGGGCCATCACCTTCATAGGCCAATTGTTAGATAAGATTCCCCCATTCCGATTAGATATTGCGTGGGTTCAACGTATCCACACAAAGTCACAAACGTTCTTTTGGACTTTTGATTCACCCTCACCGTGCCGAGAAGAATCATTTTCTCTCACCGTGGATGCCTAGCCGCCGATGTCACTGATGTTTCACTTCGTTAATCGATAGTCTCTACCGCCAAACCATCGGCTTCTATCTAGCCATCATCACTAGACCCGTCGGATTCTATCTTTCCAAGATTAGCAGTCCCTAATCGATCAACCATTTGAGCTTCTTCTCTTGTTATACCTGTACACTTCAGCTCCATATCAGCTGATTAATAGTTACTCAAATCTTGTTTATTCCCAACCATGTTAGTTTTCAGATCTTGGCTAGGGACTGTATAGAGTCTGGATTAAGATGTAAGTTTACTTCATCACATACTCACTCATGCCATTGCTTTGACATAAAAATAATGTGCCCAGAAACTTTCTTTGTTTAGACTCGACATCTTCAAATTATCTTAAAATATCTCATTTCTATTTTCAATTTGCAGGAAAATTGATATGCCCAATTTGAACTGAATCCATGACACGCAAAAATTGTATGCTTTACTATAAAGCATTTCTTTCATCTATTGATTTTTTCCAGACTCTACGTCAAAGCAAACATGTGTTATGTCTTCATACTTCATTATGATTTTAGGATTCATTTTATAAGATTAATTTTGTAGGATTCATTATGATTTTTTTTTTTTTTTTTTTTTGGTCAAAAGGATTCATTATGATTTAAGATCAACTATATCATAGATTTCAATCTGAATATGGCCTAACATTAATAGGAAACAATTTCTACGATTAATAAGATTACCTGAATAATTTGTATTCCCTTATTATTGCAGTAGCTCATCAAGTTTATCAAGTGTGGAAGTTGATGCTGTCGTACCAAAATGTGAGATTTTTAAAATATTTAGTGATTTGAATGGGGTATGCATGGTTGATTAGAAAAAACCAAGATAAAAGTTACTTATATATGTTCACCTTGATTTATCGACAAACCGTTGTATAGAAAACATGCATGGGTAAACCACATAAATCTATTTGAACCATTAAAGCTTACCCATTTCAATTATTATAAAGAAAACATATTAGAACAAACGAAAAAAATTGTATAGTTTGTTACTTACAACAAACTTACAGGAAGCAAAGTGAAAACAAATATTTTGACAGGTTCTATACAATTATAAAGTATTGAAATAAAAATTAGATTCTTCTTAACGTGACTTATTTAAAATCAAATTAGAGTATTGTAGATGAAGATATAAATAAATTCTTACCACTTGTTGATTGTTTGAAAATAAATATTTGTTTGTAAAAATTAGACGACCTGTTTGTTTGATTGAGGATCCGTGCGTTATTGATTGGATCCAATAACATGAAATTGAAAGTTTGACCTAATCGATCTTTTTCCTCCTTTTGATCGCCGTCTCTCCAGAACACCTCTCGTAAGTTTTTCTTCTTCTTTGTACTTATTCTTTTTGTAAGAATTACAAATAGATGAGTATGAGAAGAATAGAGAATGAGATAGAATAATCACCAGAGAAAGAAAGAAAGAGAGAGCGGCTAGGTTAGAATAGCGGAGAAGGAGAGATTCTCATTTCTTAACAAATATTGACCTAGTTACAATTTATTTATATGAATACAAAGAGATCAACACAAGGAAACTTCTTAAACTATACAAAACGACATATAAACAATATATAACTAAGGATTGGCGTGTTCATCTTAATACTTCCCCTCAAGCTTAATCGTGTGAAGCAGTTGAGCTTAGAACTATTAACACCCATCTCATTAAAAACCTTAGTGTATAAAATTCATTTGGGACAAAAACACACTAAGAGAAAAAGAGTATGGGGTCAGTATTTTAGGGTCTTAGCTTGTGGCCAAGTTAGGTCCATGAGCCCGAGTTTGGAGTGTATATACTCGCAAACCTTTGAACTTGCTGCTTTGGTGAAGATGTCTGCCAATTGTTCAGAACTCTCGGTGTGGCATGGTAAGATCACTCCAAGTTGAACTTGCTCCTTGACTTTGTGATAGTCCACCTCTATGTGTTTCGTTCTTTCATGAAATACTGAGTTGGTTGCAATGTGAATAGCAGCTTCATTATCATAGTGCATTGTGATCGGTTTTGAAGTATTGATGCCTAGGTCCTTCAAGAGGGCTTTGAGCCACATTAGTTCGGTTGTGAGCTTCCTCATTTCCTTGTATTCTGATTCAGCACTTAAGAGAGAGACCACCTTTTGCTTTTTACTCTTCCAAGTGACAAGGTTTCCACCAACAAATGTGCAATAACCCGTTGTTGAGCGTCTATCTTCACGATCTCCAGCATAATCTGCATCACAGTATCATACAAGCTCCGTATCTTTATTACATCCCATCCAAATGCCTTGTCCAGGAGCTCCTTTGAGATACTTGAGTATGCGGCTCACCATCTCCCAATGATGTACTGTTGGCTTTTGCATATGTTAGCTTACCTAGTTCACAGCAAATCATATATCAGGTCGAGTTATGGTGAGATAAATCAGCTTACCTACCAACCGTCGATATTGTTTTACATCTTTGAATGGAGCTTCTTCAGGCTCCCCCTTACGGTTTGATTTGTAGTTTTCTTCGAGTGGTGTCTCAACTAGTCGTGATCCAAGCTTGCCTGCATCTTTTAAAAGATCAAGTGTGTACTTTCTTTGTGATAGGAAGAGTCCTTCTTCAGAATAACACACTTCTATCCCAAGAAAGTACTTTAGTTCTCCAAGATCTTTAATATCAAATACAGATTTAAGGTATTGTTTGATATCTTGAATGCCTACCTTGTCATTTCCAGAAATGATAATATCATCAACATATATGAGAATGACTATAATACCTCTTTGGCTTGGATATGTGAACAATGTGTAATCAGCTTCTGATCTTCTAAATCCTTTATCAATAAGTGTTGAGCTAAGTTTGTGATACCAGGCCCTTGGAGATTGTTTTAAACCGTAGATGGCTTTCTTGAGTTCCATGTCCAATGGTGTCTTCAAGACCCGGTGGTGGTCTCATATACACCTCATCCTCTAGTTCTCCTTGTAGAAACACATTCTTCACATCCATCTGCCACAATTCCCAAGAGAGGTTAACAGCTAGTGACAGAACTACTCTTACCGTATGAAGTTTGGCTAATGGTGCGAATGTCACGAGATAGTCTTCTCCATAGGTTCGGGTGAATCCTCTAGCTACAAGCCTGGCAGGCCCATTAGCCAAATTCCTATATTCGTAGGAAGCGGGACTCGATCCTCTGGTGTAATGATGCCTTCTACAAATAAACTTACCTCCTGCCACTGCACTAAGGTCACTTCACGGATATAAAATCTTTTTACCCGCTCTGAAACGTGTTTAGCGTGGTGGGTTTGCACTATTAATCCAACACTAAAACTATTAACTTATCATTATCATATATTATAAATTTGTAACCATAGTTCTTCTTACTTTTAAACAACTAATTTTGATTTGATAAATTCAAAAATATTTAATTTATTTATACATCAAACAAACAAAAAATGCACTAACCTACCATATAACTCTATATAACCGTATCAGACAAAACAAATTTAAAGATCATATATTATCCAACAAAATTCAACCAAAAAATAAGCACATTTTTTAAGTTGTAAACTCCAAATAAATTAAAAATTATTTTCCAATATACTATAACTAAAAATTAGTTCCGCGGTACACCGTGGGTTCAAACCTAGTTAACATATAAGTATAAGACAATGTTATTTTCTATTAGTATTTAAAAATGAAAAATTTAATCAACAATTAAAATCCAAAAATGTATTTAATTATCAGTTTCATAACATATTTAATTATTAGAACGAAATTACATTTCAAAAACAATAAAAATTATTCATTTATTTACCACTTTTATACATTTTTCTCATTGTATTTTTAAACTTAGGATTAGTTTAAATTAAATAGTTTAGCCTAAAATATATTGCTTATCTGTTTGATGGCATAGTGATGTAGATAATAATATGAAACATAAAATATGTGAATTTGATTTTTAGAAACACAAAAAGATATCAAAAATTTATACACCACCTTAAAATTCTTTTTTAAGTTCAAATATTTCACGGGTAAAACATATTTTAAAGAAAATAAACGCAAATTTGAATAAACGAAAAAAACTTTACTTACATATTTTGGTTTACAGAAACAAATCTTAAATCTTAAATAATAATTTTACTCATAATATTTTATTTAAATCGATGTACCCTGCACATAGTGCGGGTTGTTACCTAGTTAAATTATTAATAAAGAAACACTCTCTTCAAAAAGTTGATGAGTCGCCGCCAGAGAGCTCAAGACAGATTTAGCTATTTAGCCTCATTTTGTACAACTATATGCCATTGTGTTTTTGACAAAAAAAAAAAACAAATGTGTTATTCTTAAAAACTTTATCACAAAACTTTATTAAAACTTTAAGCTTTAAATATATTTTGTATATAAGAAAAATGATTTATTGAAATGCATGTATAACCCATGCGGATCTCATGAATTCAAGCGGGACGGATGCAAAGACATTTTGTGGCTCAAAATATTTAAACATGTTGCGGGATGGCTTAGCGGAAGGGTTTGACTGGGTAAACAATTTTATTGAAATTATCCGGTTCATGAAAATTTAGTTTTTTGTGATTTTTATCTGATTTGATAGTTCAAGATTTTGATAAAAATATAACGATCACTAATTCGATTCACATTCTATCCAAATCCGTTATCATGTCAATCTAAAATTTATGGTGAAGCAATTACTATTTTAAACTTTCGTAATCCTGATGAATTCAAACTATATAAGTTTGTATTATAAATGTAATATTTCAAATAAAAATTTTACTCCGTGCAACAACACGAATTATTACCTAGTTATTATTATATCTACAGTTAATGCAAGCATGCTTCTGATGCTTGTGGGTCTCTCCAACTCGCAGCTTAAAACTAAAAAGGGATGAATAGATCTTTTCTCCAGCATGGTAACAAACATAAATATGTGATCAAGCCAGTAACCGCTGGCAATTAAAATCAAGAAACAAGAAAGTTGAGATTTATTCAGACTGATGCTGTGAAGTAATGAGTGAGTCTTTGACCCATACTGCAAGTAAGGTTAAGACTCTCTCGCTTATGTAAGTGGGATTGACTCAACAGATTTTGTTGTAATGGTTTGATTAAGTGTATAATGTAAATAACCGGTTCACAACTAAATTTATCAAATAAAATTATTATAATACATACGTATATCAAATAGATTTTCCTTATTTCCTTAAAATAATATATATATATAAAGTTAACTTTGATCACTTCTCCTTCCTCCACATCAGCATCCACCTAATCAATTTTTTTTTTGCATAAAAAATACTATTTTTAATATTCATTCATTGCATATTTATTACTTATAATTAATAATAGCAAAAAATAAATAAAAACGAATTAACTAAAATTAATTAAAATTTTAAATAGTATAAACAATAATATAATTTTTAAGTAAATAATAAAATAATGTCTATCTAAAAATGAATTAAGTAAAAGAAATGAAAATTTTAAAATAGTAGAAATAATACTATAAATTTGTTTTAGTAATAATGTTATTATTAAACCAAAAATGATTATATTCCAAAATTTAGAATGGGTTAATGAGTTTTAGAATGTAAGTAAGATTTTAATGCATGGTGGAGTAAAAAAACAAGTTATGTTATTGTATTTTTAAAAATCTAAACATGAAAATAAAATTAAAGTGAAACATTAGTTTCTAAGAAACATATACCATAAAGATTTATTATTAAAATTTACTTATAAGAAAGAAAAGATTAATTACTTAACTTAACTTAAAAGTTTTGATCTTGATCTAAAACAAAGATATTGTAAGGGAAAAAGAATTTTGAAAAAATAATCTATTTAAAAAAAAAACAAAATCAATGGTCATGAAATATAAAAAAAAAATGATATATAAGCCGTTACAAAAAGTGGCATGTGATTTATATAGCATATCTCATAGGGTATATTATCAACTGAAGCTTCAATTTTATAACATGATATAAAACATATATAACAAATATAACATATATATATATATATATTATATTATCAAATGCTTTAACACAAAACATTGGAAAAAAAACAACATATTTAATGCACACTATGTTTTTTTTTTTAAGAAGACGAAGCTGGGGTTGCATCACAAAATTAACATCTGCAAATAACATGAGATTTTAGAAATATACGTAACTTGGATTAGTGAATAGATACTCATTGTAGGGTTTAAATGTTTCATCATTTAAGCATTTTTTACTTAGTCGGAAATTCTATTATGGCAGATGATGCATTTAGACAACCTTATTGTAGTGACATAGCACTAAAACTGTTCATAAAACTTTGTATATTTGCATCTAATGTAGGATATCGATATGTTTAAATGATCTCTATAATTAGGTCAACAATCGACATTGACGTTAGAACTTTTAAAAATATGTTTTCATGGGATATGAATATGAAATGAACTTTTTTAAAGATAAAAGGTCAGAAGATTGTCGACAATAATATTGCAACAACAGACAATATATGTTATATATAGATTAGTAAAATAAGTACGGGATTTTTATAGATTTATCTTTTAATCTTCAGATTATATTCATGTTCAATGATTTTTACTGAGAAATTTTTTAACTAAAATCCCACGTAAAATCGCAAATAGATATAACAAAGAAATATTATCTTCAAAAATATATATGTTGTATATCACAGAGTAAAATAAGTTTAGTATTTATATAGATTTATACTCAAAAGTTGGAATGATTATATTTGAGCTCAACTATTTTTATTGATAAGAAATATTTTAAATTAAAATCCCGCGCGTGCGCGGGTACAAATTCTAGTATTTTTAATATGATCATCATCATTGCTTTTAGCTTGATCATCCTGAAGAAAACAAAACAACAATAACGCATATATAAAGCGTAATGATTTATTTTCAAAAATATACATACATATCTTTGGATTGATTGTAATTGATAAGTTTGTTCTGTCCAAAGGCATACGCTTGAAAGTTGAAACACTTCTATCATATTGTCCCCTATATATTGCCAAAACAAATTTACAAGATCGTCTATTTACTTATGTAAAATCTGATTCTTGGTACGTAATATAGCTTTCAAAGATAATAAATTTTATTTGCCTACTGCAACTGCAACTATGTTTCTGGAATCCATAACAATAGAACTCAAAGTTCTTATCGGTGGGACTTTAATTTGGTCTTGACAGTTTTTATAGATTGATTTAGCTGAACATTTTAATTGTCTCAAGAGTTGAGCCTAGCGTAGTCAAGATAAAATGCAAATATTGCTCGTGTGTACAAGTGGATTTAAAGCATTTTTTCAATTCTTTGTCATATACCATGCCACAGTACAGTCCCTTCTAGCATGTTGATCAGAGGCTCATGGAAACCATCTCCGGCCGTTTAACAAGATTGAAGAAAACGCCTGATCTGACGAGTGATATTCAAACTCCTCTAGCTCTTTTTATATATATTTTTATGTTTATAATATTTGCATCTCCAGCATTAATTATGAATAAAAAACATATATATATATATATATATATCTAGTTATTCAATACATAACCATGTTCAAATATCGAATACAAGCTTGGCTTCTGTTGACACCTTGGGGATGTCTTTCAAGCCCTCTATCATCATCTGTTTCTCTTCAAGACTGAATGAGGATCCGAGGGAGATTGTTGCAGTCTTTAAAAAATTGGAGTTGGCTAGGACGTATGCCAAGAAATGTTCCTCTTCTTCTCTTCCTCCATATGCTTCCCATTCAAAAGTCTCGAGCTGTGACGACAAGCATCCGGGAACAAAGCTCGGTTGGTTCCATGAAAGGGGCAGATTCTCAGGTTGTTTTGTGCATGTCTGAGAATCAATGATCACTACATTAATATATATATACATATATATATATATGTATATATATAATTAAACACAACATTATTTTAGAGGAAGGAGGGAGGATACGTACATAATCAACAATAAGATGTTTTAGTTCCGGGGCATTTTCAAGTAAAGTTACAGTCGGTTCCATCCAATCTGATTCTTCTGGAGATATCCTACACTGTCTAAGCCGAGAAAATGTGATGGTGCTACACCACACAACCTGCGATGAAACACATGAGTAAGTAAGCCAGGTGCAACAATGAGATCACAAGCAAAGAGAGGGAGGGAGAGGGCTACCGCTTCAACAGTTAAATAGAGCCAAAGATACGAGACAGATGAAAGAGATCTTAGAAACTGGTCATCAGGGCAAGAATCAGTGTCGATAATAGCAGTATCAAGACAGGACATCTCGATGGAGCAAGAGTCTCCCGTGGTATCATATGTTTCAAAGTATGTTAATGCTGGAGTATCTACGACCAAGCACCTACCACTATCTCCACCATCGCTGTCTTTTGGCCAGCGCCTATGGTTATCATACGTAAAGCACAATAAGCTAGGCGATACCACATTAAACTTGGTCACATTGTCATCCTTCTTGTGTCGTTTAACGAACAGGGTCTCGAGAACAGGACAGCTCGATAATAACTTAACAAGAGAATCATCGTCATTATAGACCACATAGTGAAGCTTGAGAGTTGTGAGATATGGGAGGGATGCGGAAGAAGGAACATCCACGAGAATCTTGTTGGAGAGAGTCAGTGTCATGAGAGATTGGCAAGAGTAAAGGGTCTTGGGCAAGCTGGCTGGATCTGCGGACCAGAGGAGTTTGAATTTCATCTCAAGCACCCAGCGATCAACAGCGTTTGCAACCAACTTCCCGACATCAGCGTCGGTAGGACAACTTGGACCGAGTTTAATACACAAGTTGGATATTACGGGTGCTTTGTGGAGTTGCAATGATTTTTCAAGAAACCACCAGACGCTCTTTTTGCTTTCATCCTCCACTTTCTGATCCTTATTCTCGTTCTCGTCATCACTGTCCACATGCTCATGCTCATCATCATCACTGTCCACATGCTCATGCTCATCATCATCACTGCCCACATGTTCATCAACATCATCATCATCATCATCATCATCATCATCATCATCATCATCATCATCATCATCATCATCATCATCATCATCATCATCATCATTATCACCATCACTATCATCATCACTATCACTATCATTATCACTATCCTCCTTCTCCTCCTCCTCCTCCTCCTCCTCCTCCTCGCTGTCTCTGTACTCAAGTCTCTGTTTCATCGTCCAAACAGAGAACCATCGTTTGGACAGAAACATGGTGGCCACCGCATCTTTTGTCGGAACAAGATCCAAGATCATTACGAGCAAATCATCGGGCAATGCACTAATCCTGTCTTCACAAACAAATTCTTCTATTCGACTCACACCACAAAAATTTGCGGTTTGTATCATCTTCACGAGGCAAAGCTCTAAGAGAACAACTCCCTGACGTGACCCCTTCAATAGAGGAGGAATTAACAATTTTTTTTTTTGGCAATAACTTGTGTCATCCTAATTTTATTTATAACTACAATATTTCCTTTTATCAAAAAGGAAAAAAAAAATATGTCATTTATTTCACGATCGAAAGAGGAGACTAGGAGAGGGAATAATTGGCGAATTAAAGAAACACAAAAAAATATTCCTTTTTTATAATGGAATATTTTTACAATTACAAGTTGCATCGATAAATTTTTTAAAAAAAAACCTTGATGGACCAAAGACCAGTGAGGCAGTAACCACCTTAGGAGCAATCATGCTAATTAAAACAGTTTGATAAATAGTAAAATTATTACGTGTGAAATTACAAATATATTTAAGATAATATTAATTTTTCAAATATGAGATAATATTAGTTTTTTTTGTTTTTCCCTTTGATAATTATTATTCTAATATTAAGTAAAATATAAATTTGATATAGTGCATATATTATTTTGATAATAATATTAATTTTTCAAATATGAGATAATATTAGTTTTTTTTTTGTTTTTCCCTTTGATAATTATTATTCTAATATTAAGTAAAATATAAATTTTATATAGTGCATATATTATTTTGAGGGCAATTGACAAAAATAGCACAAATTTAGGTTTTTGTTCCAAACTTAGCATATACTCTTCAAAATGACAAAATTAGCACAAATTTATATTACTATTAAAATTAACCGGTGAGAGAAAACATAGTGAGAGAGAACCAGAGCATCGACGGTTTATATTAACACGACGGCGGAGACTAGACGGACGTCGATTATATTCAAAGAGAATACATCCAACTTTGATTACCCTCAAAGCAAATCGCTTGCGAACGGTGGTGTTGGGGGATGTCGGTGGCACAAGAAGAGATCTGAGCCACGGTGAGGCTATCATTTGATCAATCCCAAAACCAAGATTTGGTTCCCGTGATGAGAAGGTCTAGTTTTGCCGCAATAGGGAGTAATACCACTGCCGCACAGCGCTCGACGCGGAAGGTAGCGATTTCTAAGCCTGAAAATGTGGGATGGAAGAGTGTGGTGAGGATATTTGGCAAACAGCTTGGTGCACGCTTCTTCAATCCCTTATTTTAAAATCAAGGTAATCTCAATTTTGGATAATATATATGAAGCTCTATTATCAATTCTGGATTATGGTCCTCAATTTTGGATTTCATTCTTAGGTCTCATAGCTTTATTTGTTCGATTAAATCATATGTTGTGATTGAATTCATTTTCTCATTCCCAAAAGTTTCAGATTTTCAGTAAATTATTGATTTGTGATATGGGTCTCTCAATCATGAACTCTAGTCATTTCTTTGTTTTTGTTTATTTGGTTTCTGGAATTGATAAAATGGTGTTGGTGAAGTGTTTTGATATGTTGTTAGCTGGTATCAAAGTGGTGATGATGGTACATAGACGACGGAGGACGTGACTCAGAGACATGGTGGAAGTATAATAATTTAGAGTTTTAGAGGTAGAAGAAGACAAACCAAAGACAATGATAGAAGTATAATGATGTTTGATTTTTGAAACTTTGATTGTATTTCTATTAGACAAGTTAATAGTTGTTGAGGTAGTTGTGATTGAGTTTGCTACATGTTCTCTTTAGTTTTCAGAAAATTCAAGAAAGGATTCCACGAAGTTCAGGAAGGATTCCACAAACTTCATGAAAGATTTCTTGAATTTCAGGATGATATTCATAAAATGTTTGGAATTCATGATGAAATTCAAAAAGACCTTCATAAAAAGTGTGGACATTAGTAAACATCATAATATGCACAAAAATGAAATATTTACTCTTCATGGATGAAATAATCTTTTTCATATTAGGCTTTCATAAATGACATTTTATTCATGAAAGATTGAGTGATGTTTAGGAATGGTCATTTAAAATCCAGGATGGCTTTCATAAAATAAAATAAAAAATGTGAGCTCTTTAACATCTGCCAAGATTCAAACCCCAAGCCTTTATGAATTATCTAAGAGAGTGTAACCAGTAAGCCAATATGTTCATTTGCAAAAAGTATAACAAGAAACATTAATATAGGTTAAATACCAAGCTGATGCAAACAAAATTAATTAGGTAGGATTAAATGATGTTTAGGAAGGATTCTTTAATATTTATGATGACTTTCATAAAAAATATAAATAGAGAGATGGTTAGGACATTGGTGAATCTTTGATACATTATCCTTAGTAATGGACTACTATATGATTCAATAGGACAACAGATAAATAAAGAGATTTAAAAACACATTTTTCTAAGTTTAGGAAGGAATTCATAATGTTCAGGAAGACGAACTTGAATTTTATGAAAGTCTTCCCAAATATCTGAAACCAACATCTACATGGCCAACTTTGGATTTACAATTTGTATGTCTGTGAAAATGTAGCAAACTCTTGAAGAATATAATTATTAGATGTAGAAAGAGTTGAGAAACTGAATAAGTTGAGCTTGAGTAGTCTTAATCAAATCAATCTTTGTAATCTCCATCTCCTTGCGAAGCATCACTATAACATACTTATAGATGTTTTCAAGCCTTGATTCGTCAGTTTCTTATGCTTCTCTTTCCCCATTTCTGCAGCTTCCAATCTTTTCTCTTCCTCATTAAAACAACTTCACCATATCTCTTTCTTCCATCAACCATCACCATCATATCTTTTTCTTTCATCACGGATCAGAGATATGAAGTCACCAGACTCTGTTTCGTCGTACGTTCTCACTGTAACGACGAAGCTCACCGTTATTGAGTATGTTTTCCATGGCTCTGGCAATGGGAATTTGTGGGGCTGAAACGACGGTGGTGAAGGAAAGAGGAGGAGGTTTGAAGATGAGGTTGAAAGGTGAGATCTCAGATTTGGATTTAGTGGAGATGGGGAAGCTTCCGTCGATCAATTTGGCAATTGATTGAAGCTCCAGTAGATCGATTTGGCATTTAATTGAAAAGATCTCAGATTGAAATCTTCACCGCAAGCTTCACCATCTCCACTAAATCCAAATCTTTTCAGGAAAGCCTTCACGAATATGAATTATGTACCAATATGAATTTCAGGAAAGCCAATATGAATTTCATGAAAGCTTTCATGAAGCGTCACTTCCAATAATCGTGATTATGTTTTGCAATGGAACAGAGCGTCACTTCCAATAATCAGTTCCTCGATGCTCCATCGTAAGGGTCACAAAGATTGAAAACGTAATTAAATTTATCCCACTCAATTCTGAAACTTTAAACCATAACAATTCCAACAAAACAGAGAGCTTAATACACATATAGATATAACAATCCAACAAAACAGAGAGCTTAATACACATAAATTATGAATCCCAGAATCATAGATTAGACGGTTTGGTGGTCCACACATGCTAGAATATTCCAAAATTAACATTTCTTAATACTGAGTAATTAATAGAGAGAAATATTATTATTTTTGGGCTTTATTAATTATACAATTATTTCTGTCTATTAATTACTAATTGGATATCGATTGCAGAAGAAGAAGAAGAAGATGAAAGAGATATACGACAAAGAAGAGAATGAGGGGAAGAAGTGAAAGAAAAAAGATTAAAAAAGAAGGTTGAAATTTGTGTTCGTTAGATTCATTTGAATCAACGGTTCATATTAAACATATTGAGATCCTCACTTTAATGGCATAGCCAATGAAATAATAAAGAGAGGTTATAATTGTATCCCTTGAATTAATTCTGATCGTACGGCGACAGAATACGCCACGTCAGCGAAACATAAACTCGTTTTACATAGAAATTTTTATGTACTCAAGAAATTATTTCTCATCTTACAACTTCATGAATAAACTAAAAAGGCTTGTAATCAACAAAAGTTCTTACAATAAGCAAGAATCAAGTCCAAAACTCAAAACAAAAATTGGATCTGAAGAGAGATTAAGCTATTACTTTGGAAAACATGATTGAGAAGAATGGAAGCTGCCATTTGACGAGTTCAGAAGAGAAAACAAGAACTGAGTGAGTAGTCGCTTCAAGCTCAGTTCCTCATCCCACACACGATTCAAGCAATTGTTGATCACTTTGGGTGACATAAGATGACATAATCTGTAAAATGTAAATGCAGATACTTCAAGCTGGATAAGCCAACTAGCACCTGACCTGAAACCACGATCTAGATGATAAAACCAGTGAGCGTTCCGTCTTAGCACACTGTAACAAATTAGGACTGAACAAACACTACTTATCATCAAAACACTCAACAAATCAGCAGAACAGATTGAGTTTCTTCCACCAATAAGAACGAAACTATGAATCTTAGAGCACACATTCAAAGCTCCAAATGCTTTTCTATTAAAAGTCTTTATCACATCACTACGGAGAGGAGCAATGGAGCTAAACCAAAATTGAAATTTTGAACCCATAGCTACTGAAACTCAACCTATTCATGAATATGAGTCTGAGCAACAAATAAAATCAAACTAAAAAAAATATATTGGGTGTTAAAGCGCCCAATAATCAATCATGCGCTCAAGTAGCAAGCAATCTTCATCGCAAACGACATCAAAATCGATACAAACAATTACATCAAAAGAGAATCGAATCGAATCTCATAACCTGTTAAGAAAATACAACACATAATTGAATTTACCAGTTCAATACGATAGATCCTTTAATGAATTCTAGCTACAAATGAATTGAAACCAAAATCTATTAAACAAAGAGAAACAACTAACGAAAACCCAAAATCAACAGCCTTAGACGAATCAAAGACCTAAATCCCTAACAGTTAAACACGATGGCGATGATGGCTAGGCATTTTGCTGGTTTTTTGTGATTCGATACTGAGATTATGAGCAAGGACAGTAAGATACCGTGAAAGAAGAGAGAAGTAGAGGAAGAACAAAATTCGAAAGAAACTAGAGAACAGGAAGAGTGTCATAGTTAGAGAGCAGGGGAAGAAATTAGGTTGAATTATTTTTTAATCAGAAGTCCTCTTTCTTTTTTCTTTATTGTTGGAGCCAAGATTTTTATTAACGAATAGGAACAAAAATTCCCGCTAACAATTTCAATAGCGTTTCTATGAAGTATTTATTTTGCTATTACAAACCATTTTTACAAAATTAAAAAAGTTCAAAAATATATACGGAAAGATTGCATAACTTACCTAAAACGCTATCTTATAACGTTATTAAAAGTCAATACTCTTGTACTTGTCTCTTTATCGTTGTGATGTCACCATAGGTAAACCAAAAACATTTTTTACTGGAGTAAAATTACGATTGCATTAACGTTGTTAAAAACCATAACACGATAAGTGTGAAATCGGAAAATCGGATAGTTCATGTATTTTTTGTCATCTATAGATTAGTTTGAGTATTATTTGGCAACGAAAAAAAATTTATGTTTTTTTCTGACAAATATTAAATAAGAATAAGTCATGTTTTTTTTTTTTGTATTTTTCCCCTTAATTTAAAGAAAATCACATCTATTATTGTAAAGTCCAGATCTTTTTATGTGTTTTTCTACATAGTTCACATACTTTTCATAAAGTGTTAGTCTTAAGCAAATGTTTAGTTATCTTGACAAAATGTTATTTCATTTGTTTTGCGCACAACTTCAATTTAAAATTAGTAGTGGAGCCTTCTTACTATTTCAATTTATAGATTTGGCATATATCATTTCCATAAAACAACTTGAAAAAAAAATGCATTTAAGTAAATGTATATTATATCACATCTCTTTCAAATGCTAAACCTTTTAACAAGATCTAAGGTGTGTAGATTAGATTTGAACATCTTGAGTTAGTTTCCAAACATATGTTGATTAATTTAGTTTTAGTTTGGCTACCATACTAAAAGTTAGATTACATCTCATTTTGGTTCCAACAAAAAACTATATATAAAAAATACAATTTTTTCAATTAATTTATCATATATGTGAAACTTTGAAAATGTCATGTTTACATGTGATATGAACTTATTTCTTATATATCATTGGTTAGGAAGTGATGTTTCAAACGCTTTTTATATACTTACACAGTTACTGAATAACAAAAATATAACATTCACTCCACTACAATCTCTTTTAGAGGTATTGAAACACATATTTGAGAAGATTTTGTGAGATTTTGGAAATTTCAGATTTTTGAGAGATTTGAGTGAATGTTTAGATTATTTGGTGAAATTTTCTGTTTTTTAATTTTAAGGAAAAAGAAATTAGCTTGTGATTTGGTGAGATTATAAATTATTTTAAATGATTTTACATAAATTGCATGTTGAATAACATAGAATTCTAAAAGATGTTTAAAAATCATCAATTGAATAACAAGTGAATTTTAAAAATTGTCCTAAAATCTTCTAAAATTCCAAGTTCAATACCCTCATCTTAATCTAATCAGGAACATAGATTAGTTTCTGCAAAAGATCAACAAAATATAATGCATGTTACTTTGTGAATTTGTACGATTTTGTTTCAGATTCGATTAAATTATAACGATTTTTCTTTTTAAGAATTTTAGGTTTAAGATTGGTTTTATCTTTTATAATATGATTTGACACCACTAAATATACCGCTAGAGAAAGTTGTACAAAAAATACATTTTTTATTAGTTGTTTTATGAATTTTATAAGCATTATAGGAATTTATAAAATTATCTATACATCTTATTTCATGTGTTATAATTATAATTATAAATATTTTAATTATATGCTCTATTAAAAAAAATCAAAAGTTTACAGATAATTCTTTTTAAAATAGACAAAAATAGTGGTTCTTTTTTAAAAAATATGTTATTTTCGTGATTCTCCTTTCGATATAGAAAACATAATCTCATTAACAGTATATTGAAACATTTTCTACTATAAATAGAATTTTATTTTACTTAATAGAAGATGTTGAGTATAAAATTTTAAATTGTACTTAATAGAAACTTATCAAAAGTATTTATATTGAAAAAAATGAATTTTTATTATTCTCCTTGGGATATAGAAAAAAAAAAGGTAATTTCACTAACAATATACTGAACACCTTACTATTAAGTACAATTCAATTTTATACTGAATTTTAAAATTGCACACACAATGGTATTATAATTTTCATATTCTATCATGTATTGAATAAATTTGATACAAATAATTCTTTGAAATTGTGAATCAGTATATCGTGTAACATAAGAAAAAACTAATATCCACAATTTCTCTATGGAGAAAACAATGAGATGGGTTTGTCCGAAATCCAGTTTTAAGAAATGGTTTTGATTTAGACGAAGTAGATTTTGAGAAAGTTAGGATGAAGTCTCTCTCTTTGTTATGTTTTAGAGTTGAAGAAGAAGAGTAGTTTGGGTATGAGGAAGGAGGCAACCTCTTTTATAGGCTTTTGAGAGCTTATGACTGTTTGCGTGCGTGCGTTTTTAGATGTGCACTTTTTGATGTATAGTTTTCCAAATTCAATTTGTTTTTCTTTTTTTGTATACTTTGCCTTCTTATTTAATTTATGGAAAATAATCAAAATAGCATGTCACACTATTCACATTATTTATAAAATTTTCACGTTAAAGAAAATTTAAATAATTATGTAACCTAACATATTAAAGATGAAGATTATAATGTCAGTATGAACTATGGAGATTGGAGATGCTATGTTCATGATCTTCAATGAGAATGGACTACTTCAACACTTCATGGCATTATTTAATCAAGTTGCACATACGCTACCTAGAATAGGGTCTCAAGAAATTGCCTTATTACTCATGTTGTTTGATTATTATTCCTTTATGGTTATCTTAACAAATTCACTGTGATGATAGTTACTAAAAGTAAACAAAAGTTATAAAGCAAGTGTTTTTTTAGCTAAGTGGATTTCATATTTTAAATTTTCACAATTTCTTGGCTATGTAATTTATACTATTAATCAGAATTATCTTTTAAATGAAAAAAAAAATGTAATAGCTTTGTCTTTTTCATCAACTATTTGCAATATTTTAGGCTACGGGCTAGCTAGGAGCATGTTGTTTTATACTGACAGCATAGTGAAAAGACAAACAATATTAAACAGGCATAATGATCAGTATATTCACATATTTAAACAATATTAAACAGTATTAATCTCATTAATTATTTGAATATGTGATTATCATATGAACTATATACGGTAGTTGAATTTCAATCTATACAACATTACATTTTTTCAAATATTTTAATGTCATGTAACATGTGATATCAACTTGTTTCTTATATCAAATCATATCATAAAAGATAACATTCACTCCACTACAATCTCTTTTAGAGGTATTGAAACACAGATTTGATAGGATTTTTGTGAGATTTTGTACATTTTAGATTTTTGAGATATTTGAGTGAATTTTTAGATTATTTGGTGAAATTGTTTGTCTTTTAATTTTAAGGAAAATAATATTAGCTTGTGATTTTGTAAATTATATTAAATGGTTTTACATAAATTTCAAGTTGAATAACATAAAATTTTAAAATATTTTTAAAAATCATCAATTGAGTAACAAGTTATTTTTAAAATACCCTAAAATCTTCTAAAATCTCAAGTTCAATACCCTCATCTTAATCTAACCAGGAACATAGATCAGTTTCTTCAAAAGATCAACAAGATATAATGCATGTTACTTTGTGAATTTGTACGATTTTGTTTCAGATTCGATTAAATCAAAACGTTTTTTCTTTTTAAGAATTTTAGGTTTAAGATTGGTTTTATCTTTTATAAGATTGGTCATGAACCAAACTAAGTTGTTGAAAAATGTGGAAATATTTTGGGATCAGATCTGTAAGGGTCAGGATCCCATTGGATTTTCACGGAGCAGAGCCAGTCTATTTTGACTGGCGTGAAGGGTTCGTAGTTTTCTATATAGGGCTGTAAAAATACGTTGAATTAGCAAAAAAAATATATATATATATAAATATAGATTTTGGTGTATTTAATTTTAAAAGCCAAATATAATAAGCTATATAATAAAGTTGTTAATTATTTTTCTGTAGAATTGGTTTAAATACTTTATACATTATCTTTTTTTTTTGGTAAATAAAAATGTTTCTGAATCATTATTACTCTCCTTTGGATATAGGAAAAAAAAAAGTAATTTCACTAACAGAACACCTTACTATTACGTCAATTCAATTTTATACTGAATTTTAAAATTGCACACACAATGGTATTATAAATTTTAAGTATATTCTAGCAAGTATGAAAAAAAATTGATACAAATAATTCTTTGAAATTGTGAATCAGTATATCGTATAACATAAGGAAAAACTAATATCCACAATTTCTCTATTTTTTAATAATCATTTTTGATTTTTGACTATTTTCTAATATATTCTTTTTTTTTCCTCTTAAAAAACTCTCTTCCGGCGGCAATGATCCCATGCGGCGATCCTCATCTGAACCTTCTCAAAATCCGAAACCCGACACGGAATCGTGATCCGACCCGGTTGATCAAACCCATGAACCCGTTCCGCTTGCTCCAACAACTCTCCGAACAATGGATGATTAAAGTAAATCACCGGCACCACGACACGCCTCGTGTCACAGTCTGATTCGCCGACGTGGACCACCAAATGTCCTCTCGGAACAACACGGTTCGAAGTTTTCGGATCCTTACCCAATCGGATCTGACTCTGACTCGGATTCTTCTTACCACCAGCACCACCACATAATCTCTTAGCTCCACGGCTTAGACACCGTGCTAATGACTTGATTCCGGAAACCGGGTTAGTGATTCGGTTCGGGCATTGAAGTTTCCCTGATTGGATTCTTCTTGGCAGAATCATCCATTTGAAGATTTTGACAAATCTGTGTCCAATTTTGAAACCTCTAACTCTCTTCATTGTTTAGTCTGACAAATGTTAAATGAAGTCTTTTTGGAGAAAACAGTGAAATGGGTTTGTCCGAAATCGAGTTCCAAGAAAAGAAATGGGTTGGATTTAGAAGAAGTAGATTTTGAGAAAGTTTGGATTTTTTTTTTTTGGTTCTCTCTCTGTTATGTTAAAGAGTTGAAGAAGAAGAGTGTTTGGGTATGGGGAAGGAGGCAACCTCTTTTATAGGCCTTTGAGCTTATGACTGGTATTTGTGTGTACGTGCGTACGTTTTTTAGATGTGCACTTTTGATGTATAGTTTTCCAAATTCAATGTATAGTTTTCCAAATTCAATAAACATATATATATATATTAGAAATAGGCTCGAGATATATTTAATTTTATTTTTATTAATTATGATATATCTTAAATTTACAAATATATTTTTGAATTGAATTTTTTAATATGATTTTTTAAAATAAATATTTAATATGTGTTTCTTTATATATGTGGTTCTTAATGTTTGGATGCAAAATAAAATAAACAAAACATATCAAAAAAAAATTTGATTGAAGTAATTAAATCCCTCAAAGTTTTGCTGTTTTGGATTTTATTATTTTGTGATAAATTGTTAGATTATTAGAGCATCTCCAACTCCACTCTATTTTAAAGTCAGTAGTCTGTTATAGAGTAGCATTTGTTCTAACTCTACTCTATATCTTACTCTAAAATAGAGTAAATGGTAGGATTACTCCATATGCAACATTACTTTTTTAAACTAACTCTATAAAATAGATTGATACATTGAAAAAAACTATACTCTATTATAGAGTAAAAAATAAAATATATATTGGAGATAGCCTTACACACATGAGGTTTGTGTAGAGACCATATTCAGACATTCAAAACGAAAATTTAGTATTGAAAATAGTTTACAAATATTTCTAGATAAATCTCATATTTCCCTCCATCTTTTCCAAAGCTCTAATATATGGATGCGGTCAAGACTTATATGATGATTCGCTAGATCTCTATAACCAGAAAATTATTAGCGAAACTCATTAACCATGAAAATAAATAAATAAAAATTATGTTTCAGTCTCAATCGTAAAAAAAAAATTGATAAATATTTATCTCTTTGCGAGTGGTTTTACAACATAATATATTCTTTAACTCAATCTTAATATTTGACTTTCTTTTTGACTCCACAATATGTTGCTATGGTTTGATTTTCTTCAATTAGTCTCCTAACAAATTTCTTGTGAATGAGAAACTCTATATGAATGCTTAAAATGTGTTATACTTCTACGATGATGAGTTATTTCTCGGTCCTTATCTCTATTCTTATTTATTATATTCTTTTAATTATCAAAAAAATGAACTCTCCAACATGTCAATTGGTGTAGATGGAAGGGAAGACAAAAAAAAAAAAAAAAATTGATATCAACAATAGATACATTCCAATTATTTTTTTGACATAACTATATTTCTAATTTATTTTAACTTACATCTAAATGTTTTTTTAATTAACTATATTTGAACTTATAATATCTATATGTTGACTTTTCCATCAGATTTGGAAGATTTTAAAATTTGATATGTAAGAAAAAAAATCAGACCGACTCAAATTCATCCAATCAATAAACTAAACTTTTAAAACTTTAATTTTGTACTATACTAATGAGATTATGAATCTAGACAATATTTTTTACAAGGTAACAGAACAATCACCAATGATCATTTTGAATAATTAATAAGTGTATTCACGATTTATCATATGCTCCAATATGTACTCTCTAATCTTGTAATCACCATTAATACAAAAACTTTTGGAATAATACATATTAAAATATGACTCATGTTATAATTTTTTTTGAAATATCTTATACTATATATCGCATTAAATTTTGGAGAAAATTCATGAAAAGAAAAATGTGTCAAATTTAATATTTTTTAAAAGGTAGGAGAAGAATCACCAATGATTATTTTGAATAACTAATAAGTGTATTCACGATTTATCATATGCTCCAGTATGTACTCTCTAATCTTGTAATCATCCTTAATATAAAAATTTTTAGAATAATGCATATTAAAATATGGCACATGTCATAAAGTTTTTTGAAATATCTTATACTATATTTTGCATTAAATTTTGGATAAAATCATGAAAAGAAAAATGTGTCAAATTTCATGTTTTTAAAAAGGTAACAGAAGAATCACCAATGATTATTTTGAATAACTGATAAGTGTATTCACAATTTATCATATGCTCCAATATTTACTCTCTAATCTTGTAAACACCCTTAATATATTTTTTTTTGGAATAATGCATATTAAAATATGGCTCATGTCATAAAAATTTATGAAATATCTTATACTATATCTCGCATTAAATTTTGAATAAAATTTATGAAAAGAAAAGTGTGTCAAATTTCATATTTTTTAGATTTGATATATTATCTCTATTTTTTAATAATTTAAAATAAATAGTATAATTACCATTAAATTATTTTGTGAAACTATAGTTTTCTATAATTTCATGGGTGATTAAGCAATTATGTTATTTTATTTTCTTTTAGTACATGAGCTTTAAAGACAGTCAAACTATAACTTATAGAATATTAAATATAAGCTAATTTTATATGAGTTTTGTCTTTAGTACAATATATATGATTATTGAATACAATGTGATTTTTTAAATATATTAGAACATGTTTTCTATTTTTAAATTAGTCTATCATAAATTAAATTGAATTTTATTTTTATTTTAAAAGTAGAATTTTTTTTTTTGTTTTAACTGGTTTGATCAGTATTTTATTTTTAGGTTATATGGTATATGCTTTCGTTAGAAAGTATATTATATGTTAAACTAAAGTTGGAAGAAATATATATTTGTAACAATGTCAAATTTTTTATTTTAAAAGCAAACACCATATAAGATATAAATAAAATAAAGTATATAAAAAGATGTTTAAATTAGTGAGAAAGACATGTGTCATAAATATAGAGCGCCAAGTGTCGTATTGGTAATCAAAGTTAGAAAAAACCTTCTCGTATTATATAAGATATACTGTATATATATGTAATTTTGTATACTTTGCCTTTTTATTTAATGGGGCATTCTCAAAAATGCCCTTTTTTCATATCTCTTTTTAAAAATACCCCTTCATATTGACCATTTTTAAAACTACCCCTCTTTATATACAAAATGACCAAATTACCCTTTTTTGAGTGACAGCAAGAATATACAGTCATCAAAATCGAAAATATTTTCCCGCCAAATTTTTTTTCCCGCCAAAATTGAAAATTTTTCCCGCCAAAAAAAAATTTTCCCACTAAAATCGAAAATTTTTCCCGCCAAAAATATTGAAATTTATACCTTTTAAAAACATTGTAAACGCTTTTAAAAAACTTTTAAAAGTATTTACAAGGTTTTTAAACGGTTTTTAAACACATTGTAAACGCTTTTAAAAACCTTGTAAATGCTTTTAAAAACCTTTTAAAACCCTTTTAAAAATCTTATAAAAACTTTTACAAGGTTTTTAAAAACATTGTAAAAGCGTTTACAAGGTGTTTAAAAACCTTTTAAAAATCTTTTTAAAAACCATTTGAATACCTTTTAAAAACCTTTTAAAAACCTTTTAAAACCTTTTAAAAACATTTTAAAAATCTTGTAAAAGCGTTTACAAGTTGTTTAAAAAACCTTTTAAAACTTTTTAAAAAATCTTGTAAAAGCCTTTACAAGGTGTTTATAAGGCTTTTATAAGGTAGAAACCTTATAAAATCTTTTAAAAACCTTGTAAATTTTTTTTGGCGGGAAAATTTTTTTTTCGAAATTTTGGCGGGAAAATTTTGGCGGGAAAATTTTGGCGGGAAAATTTTTTCGAAAAATTTTTGGCGGGAAAATTTTTTCGAAAAATTTTTGGCGGGAAAATATGTCGGAAATTTTTTGGCGGGAAAATTTTGTTTTTCTTTTTATTGAATAAAATAATTTTCATCTAAGAGTAAAATGGTCATTAAAAATTAAAAGAGGGCAAAAATAAAAATGGCCAGAAAAGAGGGTATTTTTGAAAATGGGTATATCAAAAGGGGCATTTTTAACAAATTTTCTTATTTAATTTAGGGAAAATAGCATGTCACAGTGTCACACTAGGGTTTAAGTTTTTTCATGTTTTGAATATGTGATTCTAATATATCTTCTACTGATCACATTATTTATCAAATTTTGCACGTTAAAGCTAAACATTATATATTGTCACTAACTCACTATGGAGAGGGGCCGAGAGGCTATGTTTTGGGAATGGACTACCTCGACACTTGGTGGCTTATGTAATCAAGTTGCACATACCCTAACCTAGTATAGGGTGTCGAGTAATTGCCTATTACGACTCATGTTGTTTGTTTATTCTTCTATATATATGGCTATCATGTCAAATCCATTGGGATGATAATTTACCAATGTATACAAAAGTTATATCATTTCCGACCTTATGTGAAAGCAAGTGTTATTAGCTAATTTAGTGGATTTCATTTTTTCTTTTCGTATGTGTATTTCAATTTTCTCAAGTTCTTGATTATGTAGTAATGATATTTACCAAAGTAAACGAAACATATGTCATAGTTTTTTTTTGGTTCATCAACTATTTCCAATTAGTCTAAGCTAAGACAAAACTCTATCAGTGATACAGGTTGAGGCGTTGAGCATATTGTTTTATATCAACCGGAATACTCAAAAGTATAATAATCTCATCATATGGATATGTGAATGCCATATGAATTATACGGTAGTTGAATCGTTAAGATGCTTACCACTTATTATGAAAAAGGTACTTATTTTACTTGTTCCATATTTCTTATTTAATTTCACATGTCATAATCATTAAAATTCAACCAGTAGTTGAACCTTCTTATAATATTTTGATTGGAACAAATATTTATAATTGTGAGTTAGTAACATGTTTCTTGTTGTAAGTATCTAGATGATTCGATTTGATTTTTTGATAATTTACTCTATAATAGGTTTTATTATGTCGTTCCTTATGAATAATACATATGCTGTGTCTCTATGTACATGAACACTCTACTTATTAGTTCAGTTTTTTTTCGCTTTTTCTATCCTAACTAGTTTCAGATTGAATAGTGGTTTTGATAAGAAAACTTGGAACAACACATCTATAAATAAAGATAGAGTTCAGATATGTAGATTAAATAAATCAATTTCACAAAGTTTAAATTATTTTAAAGGAAAATGAATAGTGAAAATTAATAGAATTAAAGAAGAGATTGATGAAGACAAAAGGCATGCAAATGTGTGGGAGGGACATAGAGTCGGATTTGGTCGGCGGTCGACACGGCGCGTGCGATCTTTCTAACATGCCCCGATTCACTGAAAGTGCTTCCTTCAGTTTGAGAATTATTGTGTTGCATTATAATATTTTCGGTATAAACATTGTTTTTTAGGCGCTATTTGTTTATTTCAAAGTTTCAAAATATAAAAGGAAATGTAAATATGGATCATTTCTGAATAGTATTGTGTTGCATGAATGATATATACTAGTGCTGCTACATGATCCGAAGATTAATGAAATCCCGATATATAATCGACATGAGTTTTCAAAATGATATTTTGAACTCATACCCTTTTATGAGTTCATACATTTTTATTTCCTTTCTCTACTTTGCAAATCGCAGAAAGAAAGAAACTTTCCGAAAAGTCCGTTAGAACACTAATTCTCAACTCAAAATAGGAACACTAGCAAACATAACTTGGTTCCTTTACATTTTATCTTAGCAGAAAAGCAAAAAATGACGAGGATGAGTGCACCAGTTAACATCATAAATTTACAAATGGTTTTAAACTGATTCAAACAAGTTTACTTAGTAAGACTGACGAGAATTTTGATTCATGCTTTAAGCTCACTATCTCAATCCTCCGACGTCCGAACCCGCTAAATGTTTTTAATTACTCAAATTCACTTTTTCCTATGTAAACAAAAACAACAACAACAACAACACAAAATTGGTAAACCAAAAAAAAAAAGAGAAAATGAGAAAAACAAAAATGAGAAAAAAAATAATATGTTCGATGTTACATCTTCTAGCTGTAAAAAGCGAAGTTAATGCGTAAAGAATAAAGAGAGTATAATGAATGGTCAAGGCATTACTAAAAACCATACACGTTTCATATATATATTTCTATTTGTTGTTTTAAGTTTCGTCACACATTTCTAGATTCTCTACTCTTTTTGTCCATCCAGTATTTCAAAAGAAAATGATACTCCAATTGCCACGATTTACATTTTAATATAACAATTGAAAACGTGTTCAAATTATTTGGATGAGAGAAACAAAGGGAAAAAGAAGAAACAAATTCGGAACCTTTATGGAAGGGAAGGATAGAAACTAACATTTTTATGTACTTCTGTTTACCTAATATTGAAACCATACATTCGTCATCTCTTCTTATCTTCCCATGTTATTTGAATTTAGATTTAATATATTCTACAAACATTTGAATCATGTTCACACATATGACGTCGTAAAAGGATCCAATACTAAGAACGATAGATTCGCAAGAAAATTATATAGCAATTAGAATTTATTTATATACTTAAATTTTACGAGAACTACTAATACATATATTTTACTTAATAAGTGTCTTTTGAAAACTAAACATTTTTAATGACATAGCTAGTGTCAATGTTACGATTGATATTAATCTGTTATTGTCAGTAATCAGTACAAAACTGGGGACAAAATCCCGCGAGTCTTAAACAAATAAGACATACTGACATTGATAGATATAATTATGTGAAGATCATCGTCATTCATATGCCAATTTTATTCTCAACCGAGGGAATATAAATCTTTAAGCATAACTATCCGACCATGTAATCCATGCATGATATGATACCAGACCCGTAATCTCTAGCTAACCAGCTTTCCAAATATAATACACATGTGACATGACAACTAAAATTTTAATGGCTTTTAATAATTAACATGCACCATGCAGATGTTTATATACAGTTATTAGATTATTACCCTAGCTATTACATACTATTTTTAAGCATTAATTTTTTTTTGGTTTGACAAAAACATAGCAACAAAAATATTATATATTTGTGTAGAATAAGCTAAGGTTTTATTTTTTGTACAAGAGCAAATTGGGTAATAACGTGATGAAGGCGACTCGAGCCAAACTCAAGTGGCAATCAACCCTTGTAATTGTAAAAGAAGATAAATAAGAACAGCTAACAAAAGTCAGCGTCAGATTTGTTTGTTGGCAAGACGACAATAAAAATAAATAAATGTTTGGCACCTTCTAAGTTCTACTAATTTTGTTGTTAATCCACCAATCACGGATCTTAATGTTTGCTGTTATAATCTTTTTGTTTAATCCTTCGAAAAAATAAGATATTAAAATAACTAATCAGCAGTTAACTAGTTAAATATATAAATCGTGTAATGGTAAACCATGACATCATGAATAAAAAAAATTAAACCATTCATGAGTAAAAAAAAATTATCCTAATGACATCATGAATAAATTGAGTTAGTGGGTCAAATGGTTTAATGAATCAATTGAGTTATGTTATAATGTGTAACTAGGTGCGGACCCGCACGTACGTGCGGAATTAATTTCAAAAACTAAGTTTACAATCAAATTTTGCAATATTACATATATATACCTATATGTGCGAGTTAATATTTGAAAACATATTTGTTTAGAATGTTATTAACATTCACCAGTTTAGTATTTGATTTTTTTTAATATAGTTTAGACAAAAATAATAACCGGATTTGTTTTTGTTATAACTAAAGACAGCTCCAAAAGAAAAAAAAAAAAAAAAAAAGAGAAATGTGAAATGTTTATTTCTGAGACAAAAAAAACCATGTCTCATCTCATATATGTAAGATATTTTATCCTTAACAAAAAAAAAAAAAAAAAAAAAGGTAAGAGATTAGGTACAACATTTATAACCCAAACTTATATCAGTTAGGTATTTAATTTACTTTTCGGTTTGGTTTCAGATTAGTTTATTAAAATTTCAATACTAAAATTCGGAACAAATAAAAAATCATATGCAATTAAAATGTATTTGATTAATAGTCAGTTAGTTTTATTAAACTCGTGAACTATCAAACCAAATATAAAACCATTAGAAACAATTAGAACCCGTTTGAAACAAATATTTAGGGATGGCCGTAATTCCCGTTTCTTCCGTAATGTACCCCTTATATCCTATACCCCTTGACAAATTCCTATCGCATAAGGAAATGCATTCCCAATATGAAACATGATGATGTTGTGTATTGTATTTTTTGCAAATATTTACTATATTGGGTTTTCCCATAAGCATACCCCCTAACAGATTTAATATTTTTACCCCTAGATACCTGCCTTCTGTGAAACCCAACATACAATAGTAAATAATTGCATTCGCCCGCTTGAATTTTCACCCGCAGGTAACAAACATTTCCCTAACTCATTTTCATCTAATTTATTAGATAAATTTAAAGCTAAAATTAATATTAATGATAAATAATATTAAACATAAACACTAATATGGTTCTAGAGTAACTTAAGTTTTGATAATTATTTCATATGTATTATAAGACATTAGAAGATTTTAATACTATATCTAATATATAACTGAGAAATTAGATAAAGTATGATTAGTTATTTTGTTTATTATCAAAAGCTCGCAAATAACCCAAAAATCTGTGGGTTTCATTTAGCTATCCACATTTTCAAATCTCGTTCCCATTCTCACAAAAGTCTTTTTCAAATTTATTCAACTTTATGAATTACATGCTTCCGTCTCTTACCCATTTCACTTGTCCTGATAAACTTAGTTTTTTCATAAACTTAATAAGATGCATACATTAATATATTCTGTAAGTAATAATGTCCCAATAACATTAAAAGTCTGAAATATGAAAGAATCGCAACATTACAAATACTTGAATGTCCTGCATTATTTTGCTCCTGGAAAGTCCTCCATGCTAGAAAGTCCACGATAACACTTAACTGCTTTTTTAGTGAAAAAGTTAAAAACTTAAGAAGATTAATTTGTTTAGAAATGTTTATGTACATAATAATAGAAAGAGATATAGAGTTCAGTGAAATTGAGTCTACGTGCGACGCGTGTGATACCTCTGTAGAAAGAGATATATAGAAAAAGTGATACCTCTGTAGATCAGAGAGGAATTCGGTTCTCATATTGTATCTTCTCTGCTTTTTTCCCCTCTTTTGGCTTGGAATGTCAGAGATAAGCCATCATTCGGTAATCTGTTCATATACACATATAAACCATTAATTTACTCATTAAAAGGACGTATCAAGCCAATAAGAAGTCCAAAAATACTTTTAATAGTATAGATAATTTAACCATTTAATCTATCAAATACTTAAACCAGTCAAAATTACCAAAACCACTAAACCAATCAAAATGTGTAAACCAATTAATTTTGATTTTTCACCAAAACAACAGCTTCATCGTGATTTTGATTCAGAAAAACCAAATTTGATTCAGAAGCGTTTGAGTAAAAATCAAAGACTTTTCAATCCTCCAGCTTAAGGTCACTTCAATCGATGTTATAATTGAGCTTTTTTCTTCTCCAACCCTCTCAGGTTCTTTATTTTGAATACATCTTATTCAAACTCTTTCTTGTCTATTTCCACCATTTTGATTGCAAATGTGAGTCTCTGGCTGTTGTTGAATTGATTTGCTCACATGATAATCTTATAACTTAGCATAATCAAGGATATCACTATTTCCACCATTTCTACAGCTTTTGTGTGAGATCCTTCTTTAAATAACAAACAGAGGAGGCAGAGAGAGAGAATCATATGGGTAGACTCTCAAGAATTTACAAACAGGTTTCATAACTTCTATACACGAGGAGAGACTTTACAACTAAACAAACTAACCATTTACAACTCATTAGCAAAACTGATTCCATTTAACCATTGTCTTTCATATTGTCTTTTCATCATCTAAACAAACTCATTTAGAACTTATTTAACTATTTAACTCACCAAACTAAATGAGTTCATGAATTAACCCAGCTCATTTAATCTAAACTCACCAAACAAATGAGTTGGGTTAATCAATGAACTCATTTAATCTAAATTCATTAGGTAATGAGTTGATTTGAGTTGAGTTAATCCTTTTGACACTCCTACATATACCTCAACCGAAGAAACCAATTACGAAATGATGCGAACCGAATTTTTTGTTCTCTTATGTTGTTCAGTAGGCGTATGCTAACCGAATTACCCAAAAATTCAATTATTCCATACGAACCATACCGGTTGAACTTAATTTGCAGGCCTATATTGTAAGGTTTTTTTTTTTAAGACTAATTTGAAGGCAAACATAATTTTTTACAAAAACAAATTTCTCTAAGCCCAATTGCAATTCTATCATTGGATCAAATATAAGACTAGGAGCAGAAAAAGCCTTATATATATTGTGTGTCTTGTGGCCTATAACATTAGTTCTTTTTTTTTTTTGGGGCAAAATAATATTAGTACATATGTTGTAATTTGTAATGTTTTGTAACTTTTGTTCTCTTATAGCATATTTATATATATACTAATCACTCCACTTATGTCAGATGTACTGAAAATCTATTAACATTTAATTTTTAATGAATACAAGAATAATGATATATATATATATATATAACTAACTACAAGAAAATTCTCAAAAATTAATATGTCAAAGATTTAAATTCTCAATCTTTTTGAAAAACTCTAAAATTATATGCCAAGAATATGTATTTGCTATATATACTAATTTTTATAAACAGAAATTAAATATAAAAGATTCGTATGTCGGAAAACACCTAAAAACATTACTTCCAAAAATAATACTATACTAGATTAGGACCCGCGGTATACCACGGGGTAAATTATTTATAACTAAAATATTTAAATTATAAGTTGTATTTATTGGTTAAATAATTGTATAATAATTGTTAATTTTATAGTTTAAACCATATAATATCGTAATATAATTTATTTTTTATATAATATTTATTTAATCAATTTAATTAGATATGTCTATTCTCTGATACTAATAGTGTTAACAAAATAATGAAATGATACTTTACCCGTATAACACCCAAATAATGATATTTTCAATTTATATAAATATCGACAAAACTCATCCCACTATATAATCCCGTCCCGAGATATTTTAACTGGCACTATATCATCTTAATTTTTAATATTTATTGTTTTGTATTATAAATATTAGATTAAGTTGATATGTTATTTATTAAGATTGTAACCATTTACCTTTTATAAGATTGATGCTTTTTATAAAGTTTGCATATTTATAATACTTTTAATTCTTAAAACGGTTGAGTCTTTCTCTTATTTGAAGTTTCATAAAAGTTTAAATATATTATTAATATTTTAAAGGTCTTTTAACTTTTTTAAAAGTTGAAATATTTATAATATTTAAACTTCTTATAAGTTTAAATATTTATAATATTTGAAACTTCATAAACTTTTAAATATATTAATATTTTATAAAATTTAACTTTCTAAAAATAGAAATATTTATATGTTTTATAAAATATAAATATTTATAATATTTAACTTTTTAAAAATATTTAAAATCAAGAATCGGAATAAATTATATAAAAGCTTTTTAAGTTTGAATGCTAGATAAATTAACTTTTCTACTCATTTGTATTCTGTATCATTTTGGTCTCTTTTATATGACTCTGAACTATTGCCAATTTCTTAGGCGATGTGGATTATTGTACCCGTATTTTTTTTATTCATCTATTGAGTAATATATATCCGTTTTAAAAAAAAATTATTACATCATATGCAAAAAAAATCATAATTTTTATTAACTAAATGTATTATAGAATAATTCAAGAGAATTTAAATATAAATTCAAATAAAAATGAAAGAAAATCATATATTTATGTTTAAATGAGGTAGACAGATTTTCTTATTTTTAAAAATCTTACCTATAATCAATTTTAAAAATTTTGGTAACTAATATTAAATTCAATGCATTAAATGCAAAAACTTTCCAAAAAGTATTTTTGAGCAAAAACTGATGCAAAAATACTAGTATAGATTTCTTTAATTTTGAAAAACTTATTCTATTTTTGAATTGAACTTTTTTATTACAAGAAAAAAAAGTTTCTAAAACCAATTATCTTTACATTTTCAAAGTACAACCATAGTCCATATAAATATATAATAGCCAATTCAACAGAACCAGTTTGTCAGAGATTAGGATGGTACCATTGTCTTTTCTTTTGTCATTTACAAATATCACCAGAAATTTCTCAATTATGACTTTTATCAGAGAAAGTTGTATTTTTCTTGTCCATTTTTTTATTTTTATCGAAATTGGCAAGAAAGAACCAGGGAGGACAAAGATAGAAAAGGAAAGCAAAATACAGAAAGGATCCAGCCTGGAATTTGTCAGAGAGACAAAAAGCTGAAACCCCAAACCTAAAAGGATAACTAATTATATTCTCCACCTCACTCTTCATCACCACCTTGGGACCTCATAACTCATAATGCATGGCTCTTTCCCATTTTCTTCTGTTTTTTTTGTTTAATTTGTATAATAATTGGTAGTAATTATCAAAACAAAAACATTTTAGTATTGTGGGATTTACTAGTGTCATTTATATTTTAATTAAATCGGTTTAACTTGTTTCGATTTTGGTTTAACATATTTCTAAATCCAATTGACGCCTAGGCAAGATTTGGTTTCAAAATTAGTTGAAATGTAAACTTTGGTATGATACAAAACAATAATAATTAGAAGCGTTTCAACATTTTAATGAAGGGAAAAATGGCAAAAAAAACCTAATGTTATTTTAATTTAGACGTTTAATATCCAATGGTTTTCGGTTGGAATAAAAATACATGATATATTAATTTAGTGTCAAATAAAACCTTATCTTTTAAAGATTGGTTGAATCGAACATACAGACTAAACAGACGTTAACTTCAGTAACGGAATCGCTAAACCGAACTGATATATAGTCACACATTTTCGAAAATTTATATATACGATATGTTAACTTAAAATTTCGAATATGTTAAAGTAGTCTAGTGGTTTAGGGCACATTTAACATCATGTGAATGCGGGGTTCGACCCCCGCCACCAACACTTCTTTTTTTAGTTTTTTTTTTTTTTTTTTTTCCAAAACCGATATCGTTGAATTCACAACCACCGGTGCCGATATCGTTGAATTCACAACCACCGGTTACCAAAGTCTGCTGCACCGTCGAAGTTGCAGCCATCAATTAACGATCCGTCGAAGTCACAGCCACCAATTAACGATCCCTATCCAGATCTGCTGCTGAATTATTTGAATTCGCCAGAAAAGCCTCTGTATGAAGCTTCAGACCATAGCAGCATCCATCGTTATCATCAATCTAGGAAGGATGTTCCGGATCCATCGATTTGGCAGCTGCCGTATCAACCTATGAATCTCGTCGTCGTTTTCAGAGCAACTCCAGATCCGACATGAGGGGAAACAAAATCTCTTCCAAAAAAAAAAAAAATCGAAAAGCTTTCGAGAAGACGATTCGAACTCAGGTTCGGAGGCTCTAAGAACTAAGCCTTTACCACTAGACTACTTTGACATACTCGTTTAGTCATGAAACCCTATTAGATATATCTGTTGCGAAACGTGGGCTTGATACTTAAACCGGTTTAGCGATTCCGTTACTGAAGTTAACGTCTGTTTAGTCGTATGTTCGATTCAACCAATCTTTAAAAGATAAGGTTTTAGTTGACACTAAATTAATATATCATGTATTTTTATTCCAACCGAAAACCATTAGGTATTAAACGTCCAAATTAAAATAACATCGGGTTTTTTTTTGCATTTTTCCCTTCTAATGAATATTTGTTTTCTCAAATAAACAAATCTCCGGAAAAGAATAAAACAACAGATGGAATCCAAAAGAAATAGAAAAAAAAAACAAGTCAGATAAAAATCCAACAACCCCTAAAATAGAAGAACTGTGGAAACGTAAAGAAGAAGGAATCATCTCTGGTTCGATATCAACAAAACCCTAGAAAAATACATCAAACCCTCAAATTATATTTCAATGCTGAAGCATCATCATCATCACCAAAGCCATTACCACCATCAAAAGATTCGTTAATCCAATGCTTTTAGTAGCTGCTGATGAGATCTTCTGTGGCCTGGAAACAACAAAAGAAAATAATTAAAATCAAGTACGTAACAGTAAAAAAAAAATGTGAGTTCTTGAAAAGGTTTGTTTCTTACTTTTGTAGTTTTTGGAGAGCACCACAGTAAAGAACATTGTCAGGGTGCCCGAATTCGGTTTTGTTGTTTTCGTCTGGATTAACCACTCTAACGTATGTTTCTTGTCCAAGATACCAAGAATCAAGATTCTCTGTTCTTAGATTCCAAGCTCCAGGGTTGTCCAAAGATATCAAGATCGCTGACCATGCCCCTGGATACACCTGACAATATCACCCAAAGAACAAACTCAATTATTACAACATTGAAGAGTGAAGACCTCAATTTGCATTGTTTACATTGGTATTTGCATTTGGCTTTAACGTTTACAACACTTTGTATAAGGGAATTGAGTTAATACCTGAATAGTTGAGCGGGCAATACCGTCCCATTTGTTGTAAGTTCCTCTACTGTTCTCAGTCCACTCTCCATAATCCATACTGCAAGCAAGCAAAAGGAACAGTTTATTTACAATGCCAACTTACCAAGAAATCGATAAGAAATGCAGAGACTTTGCAGTCTAACTAAACTCACCCGACGACAAAGAAGGCGTAGCCACTCATGTGATAACTTTGCATCTTAGTGTCATTGTTTTGAAGAACAACTTCCATGAATCCACGATAGGTACCATTGATAATCGAAGTCTCCACTTTAGGCGGTCCAGTTAAAGGTCTTTTAGGGAAATCAAGCTTGTACACTCCTTTAACTTTGAGCTTATCAGCTAGTCTAATAGGCGTAGAAGGATTCTTAAACGATATACCATTAAGAGTTGTTTTTCTCTTCCCATTGATCATCACTGGCGGCATATTCCTCAGAACGTAGACATCAGTTACATTGATAGAACCGTATTTAAACGAGCCTTGTGGGTTAGGTCGTGCACCACTTGCTGATACATTCCATCTGCAACAACAACAACAACGTTTGATTTAAGCCTTTTTAAACTACAAGAACCAAAGAAGCAAGACTTGATTCAAATGTCAAAACCAACCTGATGGATCTTGCTTGGTTCATGGAGAAAGTCTTGTCAAATTCATCTTGTGGTCCAGGTGGTAAGTGACCTTTAGCTTTACCTTTAGAGTTGGTATAGTGTAAGATTCCAACTCCAGTGACTCTTCTCCATATGGTTTCATTTACAACCCGAGCACTCGCAACAATATAGTAATCAGCACTCGCGTTTTGATCCATTGTAACCAAGAAGGAGAAAGATTGACCAACATGAATATCCAAACTTGTGTAGTTCTGTTGAACTGTGTATGATCCTTCAGATTCCGCAAGAACTAAGTTGTGACCTTGAATCCTAAAGTTCAAACTTGTCGAGATTCCAACATTTGACACTCGAAGTCTATAAGTTTTTCCTGTTATTGTCACAAGACAATACCTTCCATTAACAATCCTAGATAACACAAATGGATATAGAGACAAAAAGCTAATAATACTCACCAGGGTGTACTGTAATAGTTTCGAAGTCGATCCCTTCGGCAACAAGAGTATCATTGTATCGGTAAGGTCCTTTACCGTTAATGAGAACACCATCAGGCATTCCAAGATGTTTACCATCATCTAAAGCCTTCCTCAAAGCCTACATTTTCCAAACAAAATGTTGGAAACAAACTTCTCAAAATTTTTAACTGCTTGAAGAAAAGGCGAAAACTATACTAACCGTGTGGTTCCTTGTGTACCAATCACCAATAGCAATGGTAATATCGCCTTCTGGAGTAGAGAAAGGGACTGGAATAACTGATCTAGGATTGACAATGAAGGAGCCAAAACCACCAGCAGCTCTTTGGAAATGAAGAGATGGGAAGTAGAAGAAACTCCCAATCTGGTCCTTAACTTGAAACTCATAAGTCCAATTCCACTTTGGTGGGATTGGACAATTGGTTCCTAACACTCCATCTTGCCATGAAACACGTCTCTGTTGGATTCCATTCCTGTAAAACATTACAAAACACATTCACTAAAGCTTTCTTCTTTCTTCTTCACCACAATGTAAAAAGACAAAAAAAAAAAAAACTCCATCCTTACCAGTGAAGAAGAAGTCCCTCATCCAATTTGTTTCTAACATTAACGACCAGGTTCTCATTGGTCGTAACATTGATTGTAGGACCAGGAAACTTTCCATTTATAGCAATTACCTGATAACGTAATTAAAGAGAGAAGTTAGAACCCTAATTGTGTGTGTGTTTAGATCTATACTATTCACTTTATCCTACAGTTGGATCTGGAGTTTAAAAAAAAAAGACTGAAACTTTTCTTACTCTAAAGGCAAAAGAAAAACCAATTCATTCAGGTAAACTTTGGATAAATCTAGAAAAAAAAAACACTTTTACATTGTCTATTGAAGAAAATGAAGCAACAAAGATTGAAGCTTTTTGGAGAAATCTGAAATTAAAGAACAAAGATAGAAACTTTACTAAGAATCAATTGCTAAATGTTTTTGCCATTAATAGACACCTAAAAGTTAGATCTTTTTAACTAAGTGTAAATCTCTAAGAAATTAAGGGTTTTAAAAAATGTGGAAGCAAAACCAATAAAGTTCAAAGCTTTGATTAAACCAAGTTCAAAATCTGAAACCCCAAATCGTAAAATCCAAAGAAACAGTAACAGAAATCTAAAGATCTAGAAAAAGAAAAAAAAAAAGAAACCTGTTGAGGAACACCAAGGGGAGAAGCAGTAATGTAGGAGACTTCGAAGTTATAGAAAGAATAAGGATCTGCAGCGAAGCAGAGACTTATGCTCATGAAGAACAGAAGAAGCAGGATCTTGAACAAATCCATGGTTTCTTGTTCTTTGCTTTTGCTTTTTTTTTTTTGTTGAGAAGCAATAAACAATGTGTTGAATTGGGTTTGGGGTTTTTAAACAGATTTGTTTAAATCTCTGAGTTGTGAATTTACATTATCAGATTGGGGGAAAAAGGAAGTGAGAAGTGGGGAGAAACTAGAAGCTATAAAGGAAAGAGAAGCAGAGGACACAGAGATAGAGACAGAAAGAGAACGGCTATAATTTCCTTAGGTTGCTGCCTTAATTAATTAATTTCTTTATTATTATTATTATGTTTTTTTGACTATTATTATACCAGAAATAAAGCCGCACAACGCGCCTGTAAATTTGCCTAAATGCGAAGATAAAAACGAAAAAAAAAAAATATATATTATAATTCTATGAGGTAGTTAGGTTTTTGAGAAATCATTTTTATTCTATCGATTTGAGCAAAATTTAATAATATCTACTTGTAATATCAGTGAATCGTTGCTAAACTTTGTATTTATATTTAAATCGAACTGTCTAGTTATTGTCTTAAATCGTAAATTAAGAAGTAATTATACATAGTTAATTAGATATATGTCATAAACTAACAGAACGTTGATATTGAATTACTATGTTATTTATTTAAAATTTTGAATGATGATACCATTAATATTATGAAGAGTGTGAATAATTTTTAAAAAAGCAATTACTTATTTAATTAAAAGAAATAATAAAGTGAAAAATACCCTAAATCAAATTATTTGAGTTTGTTAAGACAATCATTTATTACTTTAGCATCTTATATTCGAATAACATTCTTCATACTTTTCTTTAAATAATACTAAATTACTGAATTTAATCATTTTATAGATACCTTATCCTCCATTACAGAAATTTAATCTTCTTTTTGTCGGTGAACATAAAATTTATGAAAAATCCAAGAAAAAAATAAGTTCACACTTGAAAAAAAAAAAAAAAAACAAAGCCAACGGATATAATGATAATAGTACTGCATGATGACAGCAAGAAAGAATGGCTCCCATATGGTTGACAATTTTTTTTATATTCTTTTTCGTTTTCCACCGAAAATAATTTTTTTTAATGTATATTAGCTGTAAAATTTCCATTCATAGACCATTATTTGTTTTCTTATTAAAAAAAATATTCCAACGCGTATTTTCTGATTGATGATTAGCTAACAAATTTACACTGATTGTGGAGAATTATTGTTAAGAAATTATGATGCATTGTTATAATATATAAATGATGACTTAAAAAAAAATTTGAGTTAGAAATTTGTCGGTTTAGGGAAGTGCATTATGTACGCAATAATCACATGCTGCTCGCGTGCTAACTTTAAGCTTATGTTAAAATAAATAAAATTAACAAGTAACTTTACAGTTACATTACTGTATTAATATTTTGATTAATGTGAGGAAGATTTGATTCTTGACCGGTTTGATTTGACCAAAGGCATCTCTCAGGTCAGTTCAGAAAGAAAGAGATAAGATTATTATTATGAGAGGCGCAACGCAACGGTGGGCTACTCCGGATGTGCCACGTCACACTGCTGCCAGCCAAAACGAAAGAGATCCTTCTAATTTTGACCTTTGTTTTTTCTCTTACAAAACACCAAATTGTACGTTTTAGCTTCTTTTTTTTTTTGCAAACAAGAAAAAAAAAAGCTAGTTTTAATTTTCTTCTATGTTGAAGTATATAAAATTGCATGTTGTTGACGGATGATAATATAAAAACATCCCAGATTCTGTTCAAAATAAAATATATAAAAAAAAATTGAAATTTGATCCATCATCCATGTATATGAGTTATGAGTTATGACTTATGACATTTGTATAGGATCCACATATTTTTTGCAATCATTTTTTTATTTCGTATAAAACCTTGTATTTATCGACATTTTCTAATTGCATGATCAAGATAAAATTTATATCTCCATCGTTTTGTTTTCAAGCTTATCATTCTGAAAAGACCTTCTTAAGTTATGTATTAACGTGTAATAACTTTCTAAGAGTAATTCTTAGTCACACCAATTTTAGATTATGTTTTCATCACGTCATGTTGTAAAAACAGTGAATTGCTAAAACGTCCAAAGGTATAAATATTGCAAAAGAGTGTCGGTATACCTTCGTAACCGAATTAGTACGTTCGATTTAAAACCTTGTAATCGAATATATGCAACGTAATTTAATTTGAATGTATTTTCAATATTTAATGATTAAAGTATCCTTCAATTTTAACAAAAAAAAAATCAGAATTGTGGAAAGAAAACAAATACAGAACTAGGAAATTCGTTAACCTATTTATAAAACACACAGTCATTACCGGTTCCATCTTAACATTTCTGTCTACATTAATAAATTAAAAAAGGCCGAAATTAAATACGAAAAAAAAAAAAACCATTTTGCATGGAGCTATTCTAACATTGAGCAGTTGTAATAAATTAATAATAAATCTGCCAACTAGTTGAACATGTGTAAAGTAATTACCAACAGCTAACTTTTGCTAAGATTGGTGTGTGGTAGTTGAATTAATCATCCCAACGAATTTAGTTATTTAAAATTATAAATAAATAAAATATACTGCAACGGCTAGTTCATTTTGTTGTTTGTGCAAATTCTTTCAGCGATCCAAGAATCATTTGGAAGTATCTTCAGTTTTACGATAAGCATAACTACAGTAAGTTACTGATCAGTGATCACATGTTATGTAATTTGCAGTGAAAAATAAATTTACCATGAAGAAAAATAAATTTACCATGAACATTGCAATATATAACACAGTTTTAACCTAGAAAGGAGCATTAACATATTTCACTTGACACCCATCATTTTGTTGTTGTCTAATTTTTTTTTTATCTGCCAGATAATAATTTGCCAAGTGTGTTTCGAACTATATAGATTATGGCATTATGCATATTACATAGACACGTATAGTTGGATCAAGTTGACAAGTTGGGAGGACACACGTGGTCCAGTATGAATTATGGTTTATCTTTTGGTAGTCGTGTATGGAATGATTTTCTCAAAAATGATTTAAAGTCAAGACAGACCTTTTCTAATTCGTTTGGGTCCAGTCCATTGCAGAACTTTGTTCTGGTTTGGAGACTCCTTGGGCCGGGTCATGGTTCCATGAGAATAACAAACTTACTTTGAAAATGATTTAGATTGTAACTCTAATACTATGTTGGTTAAAGTATTCTCTAACACATGTATTTGAGCCACCCCGAGTCCAAACAATCTATGTGGATTAGTCAACAACCGTACGTTTCAATGCCAAGGGATTCGTCTCGACCTCGCGAGTCAAATTGGTAACACAAATTGTTGGAGGGAGGTTCTTGTTGAGATTTAAGCGGAAGAAGAGAGAAGGAGAGAACTCGGCAAAGAGAATATGAAAAGACTTATATTTCATAAGTTATTCTTACAAAGATTTACAAGGGAATATATATAACAAGATTACTAGGGCAACACCCTAATAAATCACATAGGGAATAAGGAAGGAGATATAATCATTCCTAAAGTTAAACTCGACCCTTAAATGCACCACCCAAGACTATTCTTCCCTTTATCACAGCGGCTATAAAGATCACGGTCAATACTCCCCCTCAAGCTTAGCCATGGGAGACGGCTAAGCTTGGAACCCGCAAAAGATCACCTCATTAAAAACCTCCACATAGAAAATCACATGGGACAAAACCATGTCAAGGAAAAGAGTATGATCTCCACGGGTTAGAAGAGTTTTTTCATGGATGAGTTGGATCAATGAGTCCGAGCTTGCTGGAGATGTATTCGTAAATCTGAGAGCTTGTGGCTTTGGTGAAGATATCCGCCAGTTGATCTTTGCTTGGAGTGTAACACGGCAAGACGACACCTTCTTCAATCTTTTCTCGCACTTTATGGCAATCAACCTCAATGTGCTTTGTCCTTTCATGGAAGACTGAGTTGGTTGCAATGTGTATTGCGGCTTTATTGTCACAATGCATGGTGATTGGTTGATCAGACTCCACTCCAAGATCTTTAAGGAGACTCTTGAGTCATGTTAACTCGTTGGTTAGCTTCTTCATCGCCCTATATTCCGACTCGGCACTAGATTGAGACACCACTTTCTGTTTCTTCGACTTCCAGGTTACTAGGTTCCCTCCAACAAACGTACAATACCCTGTCGTAGATCTCCTATCCATTGTATCACCAGCGTAATCTGCATCACAGTAGCCGACAAGTTCCGTGTTGTTGTTCTTTCCCATCCAAATACCTTGCCTTGGGCTACCCTTGAGATAACATAGAATCCGCTCAAGTGTTTGCCAGTCAAGATTCGTTGGGGCCTTCATGTGTTGGCTGACTTGGTTCACCGCATAGCATATGTCCGGCCTTGTGATCGTGAGATAGATAAGCTTGCCTACCAGCCTACGGTAGCGTCCCACATCTTTGTATGGTTGGTGCGACTCGGGAACTGGAGCACCGGGTGTTGGCTTCTCCCCCTTTCGCTTGACCTGGTAACCCTCCTCAAGTGGCGTGGACACATGTTTGGCTCCCATTTTACCTCTCTCATGTAAAAGATCAAGTGTATACTTCCTTTGAGAAAGAAATAATCCCTCCGGAGAGCGAGAAATTTCTATCCCAAGGAAGTATTTTAGTTCACCTAAATCCTTAATATCAAAGGTAGAGTTAAGAAGAGCCTTAGTGGCACAAATACCGTCCTTATCATCTCCGGTGATAATGATGTCATCAACATAGACGAGAACGACGACACGGCCACCGTTAGTGCGGAGAGTGAACAGCGTATGATCAGCCTCAGAGCGTTTGAATCCATTGGTACGCAGTGTAGAGCTGAGCTTGTGGTACCACGCCCTTGGAGATTGTTTGAGACCGTAAATTGCCTTGTGGAGCCGGAGAACCTTACCCGGAGAAACGATGTGTTCTAAACCCGGTGGAGGATGCATGTAGACTTCCTCAGTCAGCTCCCCCTGAAGAAAAGCATTTTTGACGTCCATTTGGTACAGCTCCCAAGAGAGGTTAGTAGCCAAAGATAGGACCACCCGGACTGTGTGGAGTTTGGCTACCAGTGCAAAGGTATCGGTGTAGTCAAGACCATAGGTTTGAGTGAAGCCCCGGGCCACTAGACAAGCTTTGTAACGCTCTATCTCACCAGTACTAAGATATTTGATAGTAAACACCCACTTTGAGCTGACAGCCTTTTTACCTTTCGGAAGATCGGCCTCATCCCAAGTCCTGTTCCAGATCATAGCTGCTGTTTCATCGTCCACCGCATCTAGCCATTCCTTATATTGCTTAGCTTCCTCGTAGGATTGAGGGACAAAGTGCGCATCCAGCTTACCAAGGAAGGCAGCATGAGCAGAGGGAATAAGGTCAAGCGAACAAACAGCCTGAATAGGATGAGCAACAGCCTGATTGTTGTAGTAAACCCTCTTGTCTTTCCATGTAGACGGATGAGATCGGAGCCGGGTACTGCGCCGGAGCAAGGGTTGAGTAACCGGTTGATCAAGTGTCACTTCTCTATCTGTGCTCTCTGTTTGTTGTTCGGCATGATCAGACTCAGTAGGTGTTCCCGTAGTTGAAGACGCAATCGGTTCGGAAACTTGTTCCAATGATGGATTTGCAATAGGCGAACTCGTATCCAGCCTATCTTCGGATTGAATTGGAGATGATGGTAAAGGATCAGCATTGATGTTCTGTGCGCCAGGCGGTGTTGGTTTAGTGATGCCGAGATGGTCAAGAAGGAACCGTAAGTTAGCTGCCCGGTCAGTATTAGATTGAGATAAGTCTTTTAAACCCTCCCAATCCCTCTTGTCGTAGTAGCCTTGTTGTTCAAGAAACTTGACATCACGCGAGACCAGAGTGCGACCATTGATCGGATCGTAACACTTGTACCCCTTCTGGCTTGTTGAGTAGCCGATAAACATGCTTCTAGTACTTTTGGCCTCAAGTTTATTCCTCTGTACTCCGGGTATTAATACAAAACAAACACACCCAAACACACGTAAGTGATCAAGAGAAGGCTTAATTTTGTTTAGTACCTCATAGGGTGATGCGTCATTTAAGACTTTTGTTGGTGTCCGATTTATCAAGTAGCATGCCGTCATGACTGCATCCCCCCAAAACCGCTTAGGGACATTCAAATGAAACATCATCGACCGAGCCACCTCCATTAAGTGTCGATTCTTCCTCTCGGCCACTCCATTTTGTTGAGGCGTATATGGACAACTGGTCTGTTGAAGGATTCCATGCTTAGCTAGGTGCTCTTTAAGTTTGTGGCTAGTGTATTCTCCTCCATTATCCGATCTGAGTACCTTTATCTTTGCATTAAACTGATTAGTAACATATTTGAAAATTGACAAAGGCATCATAAACTTTATCTTTAGAAGGTAACAAGGTTAGCCAAGTATATTTAGATTTCTCATCAATAAAGGTCACGAAATACTTGTTGTTATCCCTAGAAAGACAAGGAGATGTACAACATCAGAATGCACTAAATCAAAGCAATGTTCATAAAAGGTACTTGATTTGGGAAAAACGGTTTTGCAATGTTTACCAAGAATACAAGACTCACAAGTGGAGTTATCAAACGAAACATTAGGCACCATTAATTCAAAAGCACGAGAATGAGGATGGCCTAGTCTAGCATGCCAAACATCACTTAAATTATTACTGAGATTCGAAGCAAAAGAAAACGAATTAGAAGGAAATGAAGCTTTCTCTAGGACATAGAGATCTCCTCTACCATCTCCTCTTCCAAGGACCTTTCCACTCTCAATATCCTGAAAATGTAAACTGTTAGGTCCAAAAATCGCATAACAATTCAAATCCGTAGTAGCTTTCTTTACTGATAAAAGATTCGAGGTAAAAGACGGCATAAAGAAAGCTTTAGAACTTTTATCAAATAACTTCAGTTCCCCTATTCCTTTAACCGGTACTCTATCTCCATTAGCAATGATAACATTACCTAGAGCCGGTTTTATGTTGTGTATAAGACTAGGGTTACTAATCATGTGGTGAGAAGCACCCGAATCTACAACAAGAGAGGTACTAGGTTTTGAAGCAAAGAAATTGATACCGGAGTCCTTTAGAGCGGCAATAGACTTGATGAGGGCCTCTAGGTCCGACTTTCTTACTACCTCTCCATAGGCTGCTTTCATAGCCGCCTCATCTCCCTGCCTCGATGAACCAGTTCCTTTGTCGCTAGCCGCTTCCTTCAAGAGGTTAGCCTTGAACTTGGCCGGTTTGAGATGAGGATGAAGAATCCAGCACTTATCTTTCATGTGTCCTCGCTTCTTGCAATGGTCACAGATCAACACCTTCCTCTCTTCATGCCTATACACTCCTTTGTTAGCCGTAGCAAGCTCCCCCTTACCGCTAAACAAGTCAAGAGATCCTTGTTCCTTTTGAATTTGAGAACAAATGTCCTCGAAGGAAGGAAGCTTCTCGGCTCTAAGAATGTGCTTCAAGAGGTCATTGAAGGAGGGATTCAAGGTGAGAAGAAGACCCAAGACCTTGTCTTGCTCCTTTCTTTCAGTCAGTACCGCCGGATCAAGTGTACTTGGCCGCAACATATCGAGTTCGGACCATAGTGCTCTAAACTTACCGAGATGTTTAGTGAACCCCAATTCCTCTTGATGGACCTCATTAATGGCCTTCTTGACCTCAAACACTCGAGTCAGGTTAGAGACATTACCATAGACACTTTTGAGCGTTTCCCAAAGCTCCTTGGCCATCTCACAATAAGAGTAGGCTTCAAGAATTGACTTGTCGAGAGAGTTTTGGAGAACAGATAGGAAAACTTGGTCTTCTTGGAACCACTTAGCCTTCCTCTCGCTCTCTTCCTCTACTTCCACCTCGGAAGTACCTTCATCTTTTCCTTTGAGGTTCTGCTTTGGAACATAGTCAGTTTCGACATGACTCCAAAGACCACGACCTCCAAGGGCAGTTCTTGTGGTTCTTGTCCACAGCAAGTAGTTTGTTCCCTTAAGAACAATTGGTGTAACAATAGGTTTGGTAGTGTCCATGAGCGAGATCAGGAGAACTGAGACAAGGGAGTCGAACAGAGAGTAAAGAACACAAGTACCGAGAATAGGAAACAAGATTTGAAGAGAATAAAAGAGATTTTAAGTATAACAGAGAATAGGAATAGGAACAGAGAATCAAGGATCGAAGAATTGCTCTGATACCATGTTGAGATTTAAGCGGAAGAAGAGAGAAGGAGAGAACTCGGCAAAGAGAATATGAAAAGACTTATATTTCATAAGTTATTCTTACAAAGATTTACAAGGAAATATATATAACAAGATTACTAGGACAACACCCTAATAAATCACATAGGGAATAAGGAAGGAGATATAATCCTTCCCAAAGTTAAACTCGACCCTTAAATGCACCGCCCAAGACTATTCTTCCCTTTATCACAACGGCTATAAAGTGATCACGGTCAATAGTTCTCTCTGCGCAGTTATGGTGAGATCACTGAAGTTTCCATCGAATCAAGCTTCCATTCAGCATCATAAACATTCCAGATAGAGTCTATCCATGTGCCATTATTTATTTTGGTTCTATAATTAATTACTAAGGGTTTTTGGTTTTTCATCAAAAAAGCCTTTGAGAGGCAAAAACGCTCTCTTCTCTCTCCTAAAGAAAACCCTAGCCGCTTTTTTAGATCTGAGGGGGAGGACCCTTCCGACTGCCGTTTTCTCTCCGGAGTTGCGATTTCCTCTCCCTCCATCCTAGTAGATTAGCTATTTGGTCTTCATGTCAAGTGGTCGAGGTTAGCATCGAAGGTTCAATGGTGAGTAGGCTCTCTTCTCCGTCAGCGGCGGTGTGGTGTGTATCCATGCCGATGTAGCTGTGGTTCTGGTAAGGCGGAAAAGGAGCTTTGTAGTCGAGCCCCGGTTTGAAGACGTCGGATTGTTAGCTTCAGAGTTCCTCACGGCTCAACCGTCCTCCTAGAATCTGCGGTTACGGCGGAAGTCGGTAAGGATATGGTGGGTTTTGCTGTGTGACGAGGTGGTTAACGGTAGGTCTCTTTTGGATCTTAGATGGCGGTCGTGGGCTCCGTGTTCAGAAGTTTTGTCTGAGCCATCAATCTTCTGTCTCGCCGCGATTAGCTTCCACCCGTCCGGATTGAAGGGTTTCTGCTCTGGAAAATTGGGGAGTCCAGATCTGGAAGAGAAGGGTTAGATGTCAATATGTCAGGTTGCTAGGTGGGGATCTAACATCGTCGATCTGGTTTGTCGGAGGGATTAACTTTTCGGGAGGTTTGTAGCTCAAGTGGTCCACCGGAGGAAAGAGGTCGATGGTGGAAACCGGGTTTTTTCCGCCATCGATCTTCGATTCTTCGGTGGTGTCGCTAGGCCGTGGACCTTGAACCCCGCCGGATTTAAGGTTTGATCTCTCTGCTTTCCGTGAGATCACACAGGATCCGAGCTTCATGACTGGATCCGGCAACCTCCTCTTTTTCTGTTTTGTAATTGGATCAGAAATGTGTAAGGCCTCGGCCCAACCCGTTAGGGTTTTTAAATGAATATTAATTAATTAAAAAAAAAAAATTAATTACTAAGAATGAGAATTATGATTTATCAAAAGGGAAAAATGTGAAAGAAGCATCAATTTTTAAATTTGGGCTTTTTTAAGTTTGTGTGGACTTTCATAAATAAAGGACAAACTTTTTGTAAAATCTCACGGCAACTGTTTATGATCCCATTTGTAAAATCTTAAGTAGATTGAGCTTATATCAATTTCCTTGTATTGCTTTCTTTACTATGCAATACATTAACATCTCTCTTTACATATAACTTTAACAACTTAATTTCCACGAGATAAATGAAAAATCATAAATGAAGGTGTGACTAAAACTAGTAGAGCTGAAACTGTAAACAAAGAAACAAAAAAGAGGGAAATTAAGCATTCAATCAGGAATCCCAATATATTAATCAAATCCAGTAGAGTTCTTCTCCAACTTTGCCCATTTCACCAAAGTCTTTAGAAACTTCTTCACCTGCAAAACAAGTTAATACAAATCAAACAAATATCACATATATACAAAAAAAAAAAAAAAAAAAAAACAAACAAACATATTACGGACAAAACACATCACGTCATGATAACATATGACTTATACATAAACCTGTTTGAAATTATTTATGATTTAATAATTGTTACCTCGGATGGATCTCTAAGGGAGTAAAACGCATTGCTTTCTTTGGGTATAGACGATACTAAGATACCAAAACCTCGGTTCCCATCTCTGAGTACCTGCAAGATTCATCATGTTGTTTTGATTAGACAAATCACAAATTAAGAGGTAATAACATTATATATATAAGTAATGTAATTAACATCAGTTATATAATATACCTTGAATGCATCTTCATCTGTTGTGTCATCACCAATGTAGATAGGCAGCAAATCATCTTTGTTGCTTAGTCCTACAAAATATATGATCAAATTACGATCAATCATTGGTCTAGAAGTTACAAAGTGAATTATAACAATTAATGTGTATATACCGAGAGATTCTAATAGAAACTCGACCGCTCTTCCTTTGTTCCAGTCTATCACAGGACGAACCTCTAAAACCTATAAAACCAAAAATGATTTGTTAACTGATGTTATTAAATTAATATGTTAAAAGTGAGAATTATAAGTATCTTTAAAGCTTATCAGACCTTCCTCCCATGAGTTAGACGCAAACGAGGGTATTGTTTTAAGTGGTCATGGACACGTTGAGCAATAACTGGCCAATCCTAAAATAAACACAAACATCTTCTTAGTATCAAATTCATCAAAATCCAAAGCAAAATGTTGTTTTGTTTACCTTTTCGTCAACGTTACGGTAATGTACAGATGCACAAAACTTGTGGTTATCTACTTTAGCACCTTTAATATCTTTCATTTTCTCAACAAGGGTTCTAAAAACCTCGTCGATAACCGGTATGAATTCTCTAGCCGGCTGAAACAGGTTCACTTCCTTTCCCTAATAAACACAACAAAACATGTTATAATATGTTTCATCATTTAGCAAAAACACGGTCAATGGATCATGCATTTTAACCTGATGGTCAGTAGATTTGAAACAATTTGGATCATTAGAAGAAGTCATTATGTCCATTCCATGACTACCAGCGTAATAGAGTTCTGTTATTCCTACCAAATGATAAACCTGTAATATTAACCACAAATGTATCAAATGGGTGATTTCCATGAATACAAGAGACGGTTTTACGGTTTAGGATTATATATACCTTGTCACGGCTTCTACCGCTAATTATTGCGGTTGGGAAGTAACTCGCGACATCTTTAACCGCAGAACGCATCTGAAAGACCACAAAGTACTCATATTTTGAGCATAGTGTAGACAGGAAAAAACAGAACAGAGTATAGTGAAGTAATTTACTGCATCGGACATGATGGCACGATCAGGATCATCAACTATAGGAGAAAGAGTTCCATCATAATCCAAAAATACAGCGATCTTCTTCTTCTTTGCTTGTGAAGCAATATGTGCAAACGAGCTAATGGCAGAAGGATATTTCACCTGTTTCACACAATTCCAAACAAAAGATTTTGGTGAGAATATGAAAAAAAACATATTAGGAATGGACAAGACTTAATTTACAAATAATTACCATCCAAGCACGTTGAGCAAAGTCATCTTCTGGAGCTACTTCGACGTTGAAATCTTTGATGAGCTTCTTACGTGGTGGAGAAGAAGAAATCATTGCATCTAACCAACCATTAGATCTAACATCATCGACCTTCGCAGGTTTCTTCCATTGTTGAGTCATCATGAATCTACCAGAAGGTGTCAGCTTAGATGATGATATACCGAGTCTTGATTTGTTAACCGATGGTGAAGCTTGATCTTTGAGAACAGAGGATGTGTGGTCTGAGTTTAACTTCATTAACCACAAGTTTAAACAATACTTCAATGCAAGAACTATTAATTCTTTTTGCTTTCTTTATCTTAACTAACACTTCATCCAACTCGTTTGTCTATAAAAAACCATCTCTTCATTGTTTTCTGGTCACTACTTGTTGGTGAAAGCTCCATTAAACAATACTGATTAACAAGAAGAAAAAAAAACACGACTCAGGAAAAAATTTTGAATCTCTTTTCAGTAACATAATGATTCTTCGTTCTTGACTGAGTAGTACCTTATCATTATAATCTCCAATTGTTCATAGTACTTTAGATTCAATTAGAAATTATATAACCTGCACACAGTCACAACATATCAACAAAGTCAATTATAATGTAAATATTGGTCCTTTTTTAATGCTTTGTTTTGAAATCAGTAAATATATAACATCTATAAGAATTTTAAACAAAAATTAGTGGAAAATAATGTTTTCCTGTTACAACTGAATACTATTATTTTTTAATTCAATAAAGTAAGTTTTCTGTGTTGAAATTTTTTGTAGTTTTGTTTTGTCGTAACCTTCATGTTACTATCAGTTTTCTCTACATGTTAATAAAGAAAAAAAAAAGTGAGACTAGTGATTTTGACAAGTACCGGAAATTTCAACATATTTTAACCCAAATTTTTATTAAATGGGTAGGTCTACTAATATTAAAAGAGAACACCGACAAACTTCTAAAACATAACTCGAGAGAAATTGACAAATCACACGTATATACATCTAAATAATAAAGTACAAAAACATTTAATGCCAAATCAATCTCCAATATTAATATAACACTTGGATTTTTCATATTTTCTTCGAAGCTAAACTAAAAAACTCGTCTAATACAGATTAAGAAGAAAAAAAGATGGTAGATCTGTTTTTCTAATTTTATAGAGGTGTGGAATGGTGTTCAAAATAAAATAAACTTTATAGAGGTGTTAATTTATTAGCTTTAAAATTTTACGACATTTTTTTGAGGCGCAGAGTTCTAGGTGTACGGACATATTTGCGTGTGTTTTATTTCCAAGTACGACGAATCTGTTTTAAACTGTTTTTTTTTTCTTTTTTTGCAGCAGAAACCAATATTGTAATGTACGAGGAAACAGAAACAGATCTAAAAAATGCAGAGTGCGAGAAAATAAAAAATAGAAAAACAAAACTGAGCAAGATCCAAAAAAAACCTCAAATCTCAAAATGATTAAGCAAGAAACGTTAAAAATTAATTAATTCAATCCTAAAACCAAAAAAAAAGAATAAAAAAAATTCGAACCTGATTCAAATGAGCTTCAAAGGAAGGAGAGAGAGTAAAAATCTTCATCCTTATGAAGATTTTTTTTAGTCCTTTGATGTAAACGTAAAAAAAACAACAACAAAATTTGTGGAGAAATGAGATTTTGGGGATGAAAATTGAAAATTAAACCCTAAAAAAAAAAGAGAGAGTCGAGAATGTAGGGAGGAAGAGAAGAAAGGGGAGGGGAGAAGAATAATGCGGGGAGGGTTTTTCGTATTTATAGACTCTTCTTCTTCTCTTCGGCTTTGGCTTTTGGCTTTTGGGTTAAGGCAATTTTGTTTTTCTTTATGTAAAAAGACCACCCATGTTGAGTTTATCTACCAAATGTGCCACTAATATTTTTAATGGAAGACCAATAGGCAGTTTCACGTTCATGATTTTTAATAAAGTAAACGAGTTGATGAATTTGTCACTGATTAGTCATATATTCGTTTGTAGGAAATTTTTCTATAGCAATTATAGTATTTTATTTCATGAAAACGATTTTTAGTCCGGTTGTTGGTTAGAAACTTAGAATCGACTTTCATATAATGCAAATAATGACAATTTGTTTATTCATTAAGAAAACAAATCTTTATGATCATCTATATGTTGTAAGATTTACATTATGATAGCGTTTCATGATTTATTTTCCCCCATTTATTTGTGAAGGTTACAAATAATGTTTTTTGATTGATAAAAAAACAACGGTGATGATCATATTACCCATTATAATTTGAATTATTCTGTTATTTTACTAAGCAATGTGTTCATCAAAACAAACATCGGAAACAGTTGTTTTTCAGTGATTTATTCATGCTATATTTTGTACGATGACATGTATGTAGCTTAAAAACAAATATTTGTAATTTAAATAATTCGAAATAAATTCCCACAAAATTTTATGTAGCATACCATGTTCATTTGAGTAGTGTAAACTCTTTAAGAAAATACTAGAATAGAATCCGTAGTATACCGTGGAGCAAAATTATTTATAATTAAAATATTAAAATATAAATTATATTTATTGGTTAAATATGTTATAATTATATAATAACTGTTAAATAAACCATATAATACTGTAATATAATTTATTTTTTATATAATATTTATTTAAATTTAATTAGATATGTTCATTTTCTGATACTGACAGTGTTAACAAAATAATAAAATAATATTTTACCCATGTAACACCGAATTACTTATATTTTTTAATTTATATAAATATCGATAAAACCCGTCTCACTATATAATCTCATCCCGAGATATTTTAACTTACACTATATCATCTTAACTTTTAATATTTATTGTGTATCTACGGTATAATATTTATCATATTTAACTTTTTAAAAGTTTTAAATATTTTTCGTATTTAACCTTTTAAAAATTTTTAAAAGAAAGAACCGAAATAAACCAAATAAAAGTTTTTAAAATTTGAATGCCTGATAAATCAAGAGTCTACTCATTTGTATTCAGAATCATTTTGGCAATTGAGAATACCATTAATGTCGTAGTTATTGCAGTGTAATTTTCCAGAAATTTTGTCTACAAATTCATTTTCTGGAAATTTGTCTAGATTATTAGAAAAAGAGTATATTTTCGCGGGTCTTATGAAATTTTGGACATTGTTTTATCTGTAAACTAAATAAATGGAGGCCCTAAAATTATGAATTATCAAGAGACCCATAAAATACTAAGAGATCCATATAAAATTGCTAGAGGTCGACAGAATTAATTGCATTAGTAGCATTAATTGCTAAAACTTTTCTTATTAATATTTTTGAGTAAAAACTGCTGCAAAAATACTAGTATAGAGTATGTTGATGATACTATTGAGTTATATTATTGGTAAGGCGTGGATCCTGTTGTAATTAATGTTTGAACTTTAACTTTATTAAAAAACCTGTGTGCGTTTTAAGTTAATTCACGTAATGAAATTTCTTTCTCAATTTGGATCACATAAAGATCTCAAGAATCCATTTATTAAATGCACCACCTTTATTTTTCAAAACTTCTTTCTTAATCAATCTTGGCCGATCACACAATACGACAACAACAAAAAGAGAAAATAAAACAAAACGGAGAAGACCACGAATCAGCCGTCAGATTCACCATATCCAACGGCCAAAAATTTTACAACTTAAAAATATTTTGTTAAATTAGGTTTCGTCCTTAATAATCAAAAATGTTAGAAGCGTTAATGGTGGTTGTTATTTTGTTAACAAGCTACTAAAAGTCTAAAAGCTAGTCCGTTAACTTACATGTGGCAATGAGTCAAAAGGCAATAAAAGCTTCGTAGACGACACGTGTTGGAGTTTAATGTTGACGCGTCCACGTGTTTGTTGGGCCTTACATGGGCCCTTCTTTCTAAAAAAGGCAACAAAAAAAACTTGCTTTTTTTTTCTGTTTTTCTCACTTTACTTACCTTCGCGATTAATAATATTTATTTATTTATTTTATTTCTATTGTAAAACAAGTATGATTAATCCATCAACACATGTCATTACACTTTTACAACTGTCATTACTATGTTAATAAGTGGTATGACTCATAACTTCTTTATTCCATTATAAATAGGAATTGTACAACATGAGAAAGAGATACAATAATAATATAAAGCTTTTTACTTTCCTCCACTCTCGTAGCCTCTCCTCCCTCTCCTTCTCTTTAGTATTTTTTTGTTTTACTTTATAGAATATTATATACACATATAGGTGTATTATAGTTATAGTTTACATCACGTTATCAGCACGATCGTCTCTCTGCTCCAACCGATCCAATCGTTTCTATACAGATCACTCTTTTGAGAAAATGTCAACTTTTGAGATTAAGGATGAAGAAATGTGTCTGGCAGATAGTGCTACTGCGCACTCAATATTTAGAGATAAAAAATATTTCTTCTCTCTCAAAATGAATGACTCCACTAAAGGCATGAGCACTATATCTGGAAATGCAAAGATTATAATAGGCTTTGGCCAACGACGGACCCACGTTGAGTTAAGGATGGTCAGCTGACCTGGTCAAATTTTGAAAATTTCTCTAATAGTATAGGTTTTATATGTCTAAATCAAATTTAATATAAAATATTGCAGCAATTTGACCTCCCTAATTTTATGGTGACATCGAAGGCCCAGCCCACAATGAAACAAAGTTTTTTTTTTGTTTTAAGTTAGAAATAAATTAGCCCATATTTTTTAACCTAACTAATAATATTTGTCAAACCAAAGTAAGTTTAAATAAAGAAGAAAAGAACTTTTGTCTCATACGTGCCTCAGTTTTATAATTTTCTTCTTCCCAACTCACGATTCACGAACAGAACAGAGCATGTCGACCTCTTCAATCGATTAATCAAGTAAGTTTATAAAAACTAGATTTTGTTTTTACAATGATTTAATTAAATTGTATTGAAATTTCAATATATATTAATATATAAGAGTTAAGTCTTAGAATTACAATAAAATTTTGTGCTTGTATAAAAGGTAAACAATTTGTAATTATAAATTTATAATCCAACTTTTTGTGATCATAATTAATAAGTTCAAAATTTCTTTTATTGAACTCGTATTTACTGTTTATTATTAATAGTTGACCATGTACGTACACCAATTTATTGTTTGATCATGTGTAGACTTTTGGTTAAATTGGTGTTGATGAACTGTGTAGAAAAAAAGAAGAAAAATTGTGTGTATCATAATTCATTTGGCATATACATAATATATATATATATATATATATTTATTTATTTATTTAATGTTGACAATTTTGTTTTCATAATTTGGTTTCAGTCAAAAGCTCGGAGCAATGAACACTTTGAAAAACTATTATAAAAGAAAAGAACCATCTCCACCTCGGAGTGAATCAGATGATATTGACTTACCTTGGGATCCAGCAGATCGAAAAAGAATAGCTGATTATCATCCGAATCAAAGAGATGAGGTAATTCGGAGATACTTGATTAGAGGACCTTGTCAACCTCGTGGGCATACTTTTAAACAAATTCTGATAGGAAAGACACCGAGACGTTTTAATCCAGCTTGGTTTGATCGATACCAAAACTGGTTAGAGTATAGTGTGAAAGAAGAAAAAGCTTTTTGCCTGTGTTGTTACTTGTTCAGAGATAGTGCTGGGAAAGCTGTGAGAAGTGATGCATTTATCACAGATGGATTCTGTAGGTGGAATAATTTCAAAAGTTTTTCAGATCATGTGGGAGATGTTGATAGTTTTCATAACAACGCAGTTATGAAGTGTGAAAATTTGATGAAACAAGGTCAGTCTATTGAGCATGCTTTGCATAAACAGGATGATATTACAAGAAATGAGTATCGTATTCGGTTGAATGCTTCAGTTGATGCTTCCAGATATTTATTGCGACAAGGATTACCTTTCTGTGGTCATGATGAGTCTGAAAAATCTGCTAATCGAGGAAACTTTGTGGAACTTTTGAAGTACACTGCTAATCAGAATGAAGTTGTAAGGAAGGTTATTTTAAATAATGCTCCTGGAAATAATCAAATGAAATGTCCTAATATTCAGAAAGATATTGTTCATTGTTTTGCAGAGGAAGTAGTCAAATCTATTATTGAGGAGATTGATCATGATGTTTTTGCTTTGTTGGTGGATGAATCTGCTGACGTTTCTGATAAAGAACAAATGGCAGTAGTGTTTAGATTTGTTGATAAAAGTGGGATAGTCAAAGAGAGATTCTTGAGTATTACACATGTGAGTGAGACTTCTGCAACATCTTTGAAATCTGCTATTGATGATTTGTTTGCTAAATATGGATTGAGTATTAAAAAGTTGAAAGGGCAAGGCTATGATGGAGCAAGTAATATGAAAGGCGAATTCAATGGATTAAGAGCATTAATTATGAGGGAAAGCACATCAGCATATTATGTCCACTGTTTTGCTCATCAACTTCAGTTAGTTGTTATAGCAGTTGCAAAAAAACATTTTAATGTTGGAGACTTTTTTGATATGATTTCTCTCTTGTTGAATGTGGTGGGAGCTTCATGCAAAAAAAAAGATCTGATCCGAGAGAGTCACAGAAAAAAGATTCAAGAAGAAATTAATAATGGTGAAAGAAGTACTGGAACAAGGTTGAATCAAGAGATCTCTCTTCAAAGACCAGGAAACACCCGTTGGAATTCTCACTACAGAACTCTAGTGCGATTGATTGAGTTATTTTCTTCTATCATCGAGGTGCTCGAGTACATTGAGAATGAAGGTGTAGATGACTTGAAAAGACGTCAAGCAAATGGTCTCCTTAACTATTTGCATAGCTTTGATTTTGTGTTTTATTTGCAAATTATGATACACCTTTTAGGACTCACAGAGAATTTGTCAATGGCGCTACAAAGACAAGATCAAGATATTTTAAATGTTATGTCATTGGTAGGATCAACTAAGAGGCAACTTCAATTGTTTAAGGATGATGGGTGGAATTCTCTCATGATGAAAGTTTCTTCATTTTGTGAGAAACATGAGCTTGAAACGGTTGAGATGGAGGCAGATTTTGTTGACCCAAAGAGACGAAGAAAAAAACAGGAGTATCAAATATGCATCACTACAAGGTCAATTGCTTATATGCTGTCTTGGATATGCAGCTTCAAGAATTTAACGACCGCTTTAATGAGGTGAACACTGAATTTCTTATTTGTGTTGCTTCTCTATCTCCCATTGATGCGTTTTCTGAGTTTGATCACTCAAAGTTATTGAGGTTATCTAAGTTCTATCCAGATGACTTTAGTTCGGGGGAGTTCATATCTCTTGAGCAAGAATTATCTATCTACATTGATAATGTACGAAATGATGACAGATTTTCTAATTTGAAGAATCTAGGGGACCTTGCTCGATTGTTGGTGGAAACACGAAAACATATGTCATATCCTTTGGTTTACAGGCTTTTGAAGTTGGTTTTGATTTTGCTGGTCGCTACTGCAACTGTTGAGAGATGTTTTTCAGCCATGAAATTCATAAAGACGCATCGACGTAATCGGATTGGAGATGAATTTTTGAATGATTGTTTAGTTTGTTTTATCGAAAAAGATGTGTTCAATACTATTACAAATGAGACTGTGACAAAAAGATTTCAGAACATGAAGAATCGTAGAATGCTATTGTAAGATGTTTTTCTTGGACATTGTATTTTTTTTTAATATGAAAGAATTTTTTTTACTATGGTTTGACCTGGGTGAAAAAAATTCCTGGGTACGCCACTGGCTTTGGCGAAGCCAATTTTTCAATGCCAAGGGGAATATAATAAAGTAGGGTTACACTTCTAACAAGCTCTATCTATCTGCCACATGGCACTTCTGAATTCTCTGTTTTTTTTTTAATAATGTTTTATCTCATGTTTAAGCCAATTGATATGTAAATCATTAATGGGCCACATAATTTTGTCGACTTCTCGAATAAAAACTGACGGAATCTATGACTTCCGACTTCTCCTCTTCCTTGCATCTCTCTCTTTCCCACCCCTTCCCCCCTTATCTGTTCAATTTTGCGAGATTTTGAATCAGCCGAGTCGAAGGGAATCTCGACATCTCCATTCTTTCACAGCTTGACATATGGCAACTATAAAACTGACACCTGTCCAAAAAACTTGTTCACCAAAATTTTAACTAAACTACCAATAAAACATATTTAATCAAATACATATAACTCACACTTTAAACATAAAACTAAAAGAATATATTTTCAATTAATCCATAAATAAGTCATTTAATCTTACACTTTAAAATTAAACTTTCTTATATAATAAAGTAGGATACCTCCTAAAACTTTTTTCCACAACTACTGTAAAACTAAAACTTGTCCAAAAACTTATTCACCAAAAATTTAACTAAACTACCAATAAAACATATTAAATAAAATAAATATAACTCACACTTTAAATGTAAAACTAAAAAAATATATTTTCAATTAATCCAAAAATAAAACATTTAATCATACATTTTAAAATTAAAACTTTAATAGAAACCTTAAAAGAAAATTCAATCAAACCATAAGTAAAACACATTTTATCTTATATATTTAACTCAAAATTTAATATAAAACTGAAAAAAAACATTTCCAATTAAATCACAAATAAAACACATTAAATCATTTAAATTTAACTCACCCTTTAATATAAAGCTAAAACGGTTCAATCAAAACAATAAATAAAACACATTTAATCATATACATTTAACTCATACTTTAGTATTACAACTGAAATAAGATATAAAATATTTCCAATTAAACCATAAATAACACACATTTTGTCATATGAAACTAAAAAACTATTTCTAATGCAACCACAAATAAAATACATTCAATCATATAAATTTAACTCACACTTTAATATAAAATTGATAAAATTATTTCCAATTAAACTATAAATTAAACACATTTAATCATAGACATTTAATTCACACTTTAATATTAAAACTGAAATAAAATAAATTTGCATTAACTTTATTTCTCCACTCAATTTTATTCAACACACAATATATTAGAATTAACTCTCATACTTTTTAGTTTCAAAACTATAACTCTCATCACTTCCCATTCCATAAATACTCATTTTTCATTCTCTCATTCTCTTTCACTTCATCTTAACTATTATAAAATTTTTGCCATTTTTGTTGGTTGGTTGGTTGGTTATTGTTGTTTGTGCTAAAAAAAACAAATTAAATATTATTAAGTGGAGATGTTCGCATTTTTTTGGCAAAGTGAGCAAGTACAGGGACAAAGTGAAGTTTGTTACAAGTATGGCAAAAGAAGTGGAATCTGCTTATAAGGCTGCTCAGGTAGGAAACCGCGGGGGTGAACAAGTGGAATGAATGATCTGTTGGAAACCTCCGGGTGATGGATGGGTGAAGCCGAACACTGACGGGGCTTCACATGAGAATCCGGGTCTGGCCACAGCTGGAGGAGTACTGCAAGATAGGATGGGGCAATGGTGCAGAGGTTTTGCTTTGAACATAGGAATTTGTTCTGCGCCTTTAGCGGAGTTATGGGAAGTGTATTACGGTCTCCATATTGCTTGGGAACAGAGAGTAACACGGCTTGAGCTGGAGGTTGATTCGGAGTTAGTTAGTTGATAAAATTATTTCAAATTAAACCATAAATAAAACACATTTTATCATATACATTTAACTCACACTTTAATATTAAAACTGAAATAAAATAAATTTGCATTAACTTTATTTCTCTATTCAATTTTTTTCAACAAATAATAAATTACAATTAACTCCCATACTTTTTGTTTCTAAATTGTAACTCCCATGACTTCCCATCCTATGAATACTCATTTTCTCATGCTCTTTCACTCTTTCTTAAATATTATACATTTTTTTTGTGTTTTTCTTGGTTGGTTGTTATTGTTGTATGTGTCAAAAAAAAACAAAATTTAATATTATTAGAAAAGCTTAATTGTAAATTTTAACTTTAGATACTATATGATATATATCTTACATTTTTTTTTTGAAGATACATCTCTATTATCCCTAAAACAAACATTTTCATAATCAACCTATTACAACTTACATACAACTATCTTAGATTTTAAAATTAAAAAGTTTTCTCTAATGGCATCTATGCTTAATTGAAGTCCTATCTTATTCTTATCTCCAAACTAAATTACCAAAGATTTCCATAAAATATAGTAATGTCTAAACTCTTCTAAACTCACACTTTAATATAAAGCTCAAATATCGACAAAAAAAACAACATCAGCTACACAATCTCATATTCCAACAATCCACATTTCATAAACATAACCAATTTTTGTATTACCTTTCATGAATAATTTGATAGATTTTATACACGCATCTATCCTATCATTTGGACCAGCTAACCCACAACCACTCAACGTCTTCTTTGAAAGCGAATACTACAATCCAATGCAACAAGAACACTTGATGTGGAAGCAGTAATTTAAGACCTAGAAATAACAATCAACTTGTCTTCAAGATCTACGAGGAACTCAAAATATCGACACTCTATTTTGCAATCACAAAATAACATGTCCTAATTATAGAATACAAATAGTATAAACTATAATACTATTTAAAATTCAATAAAAACATAAATAATATAATAATTTAAGCTTTTAAAAAGGTTTTTTAAATTGTTCATAATTTAGAAAAGGATAAATTGATCATTTAACATTAACTATATAGTTAATGAATACAAATAAAACAATTCCAAAACCCTAATAACTTTTAACCAAAAAAACAAAGTTTCTCGATACAAATAAACTTTATTGGTATGATCTTCAAATTGTAAAGTCTCTCGAAATTTATTTTAAAAAAATTAATTTATTCTTAATGACTTTTAACCAGAAAACAAATTAATATAATAATCTCGTGCAACGCACGAGACTCAACCTAGTTTGAAATAAAAGATGCATTATATTCCCCTAAGTCTCAACGAAACTTGATAAGTTTCAGAGATATCCGAAGAAATGGATATCATATAGAGACTATGAATAAGAATGGCATTGAATATCTTTGCATCAAATCTGAGGAAAAACATATATTGGAAGAGTTATCAATGTTATCCTCTGGATTATATTGCACAAAAATAAATGTATTCGCATCGTATGTTACGGTAAACTCAAAGTTTACTAATACGTTTAAGATATGGCATGAGAGACTTGGACATCCTGGTTCAATCATGATGCAAAAAATTGTGCAAAATTCTAATGGCCACCCATTAAAAAACCAGAAAATTTATTGTTCTGGTGAGTTTTCATGTGATGCATGTTCTCAAGGAAAACTCATAATTAGGCCATCGCCAACCAAAGTCGGGAATGAATTACCAATATTCTTAGAGAGAATATATGGTGATATATGTGGACCTATTCACCCTTCATGCGGGCCATTTCGTTATTTTATGGTAATGATTGACGCATCTAGTAGATGGTCATATGTGTGTCTTTTGACAACACGAAATACGGCTTTCACAAAATTCATTTCCCAAATAATCAGGTTAAAATCACAATTCCCTGATTATGCCATAAAGAAAGGAAGGCTTGATAACGCTAGTGAATTCACTTCACAAGCTTTTAATGAATATTGTATGTCAATGGGAATTGATGTTGAACATCCGGTCCCTCATGTTCATACACAAAATGGCATGGCTGAATCTTTGATTAAACGGTTAGAACTCATTGCTAGACCGTTGATATTGAGAACAAAACTCCCAATTTCTATATGGGGTCATGCTATATTGCATGCTGCAGCGTTGGTCCAAATACGACCAAGTGCATACAATACATATTCCCCTTTACAATTAACGTCTGGTCAAGAACCAAATATTTCTCATCTCCGTGTTTTTGGATGTGCGGTTTATGTTCCTATTGCCCCACCGCAAAGAACAAAAATGGGGCCACAAAGAAGATTGGAAATATACGTCGATTATGCATCACCGAGTATCATAAATTATCTTGAACCACAAACTGGTGATATGTTTACAGCACGTTTTTCTGATTGTCATTTTAATGAAGATGAATTTCCAGCGTTAGGGGGAGGAATTAAACAGGTACCAAAAGAGATTACATGGAATACACCATCTTTGGTACATCTTGATCCCCCTACGAATCAACGTGAGCTGGAAGTTCAGAAAATTGTACATTTACAAAATTTGGCAAATCAATTACCAGATGCGTTCACAAATACAAAAAGGGTGACAAAATCACATATTCCCGCTGCAAATGCACCATCAAGAGTTGAAATTCCTAGAGAGGAAATCGATGGGAAAAAGGTTAATGAGCCTAAAGTTCAATTGAAACGGGGGAGGCCAATAGGTTCTAAAGATAAAAATCCCCGAAAGAAAAAGAAAATGGGAGACAAAAATGAAAAAGTTCAAGAGGAACCAAGTAAAGAGAAAAGTCATCAGGAAGACGATACAGAAAATTATGAGATCTCTATTAACTATGCCCAAGATGAAAAATTATGGGCTAGAGATGAAATCGATGATGATAATGGAATATTTTCTTTTTCTGTATCTAAAGAGATTGATTATGAAAATGATGATCCTGATCCAAGGTCTGTGTCAGAGTGCCAACAAAGGCCTGACTGGGAGAAATGGAAAAGTGCAATGCAAACTGAATTGTTCTCCCTTAATAAAAGAAATGTCTTCGGACCTATTGTCACTGCATCTAATGATATAAAACATGTTGGGTGCAAGTGGGTTTTCGTGAGAAAGAGAAATGAGAAAGATGAGATAACATGATATAAAGCCCGACTTGTTGCACAAGGTTTTTCTCAAAGGCCGGGAGTTGATTATGAGGAAACATATTCTCCGGTCATGGATGCAATTACATTCAGGTACTTCATGAGTCTAACAACTTCTAATAATTTAGAAATGTACCTTATGGATGTAGTGACAGCGTATATATATGGATCATTGGATAATGAAATACACATGAAAATTCCATAAGGATTTAAGGTTCCTGAGACTTTAAAGGAAAAGTCTAATGAGATATATGCAGTAAAATTATAGCGATCACTTTACGGATTAAAGCAATCCGGACGCATGTAGTATAATCGCTTAAGCGATCACTTATTGAAGAAAGGGTATGTAAATAATGAAATATGCCCTTGCATCTTTATAAAGAAATCCTCATCGGGATTTGTGATCATTGCAGTATATGTTGATGATCTCAATATAATTGGAACTCAAAAGGAGATTGATGATGCTAGAACTCATATGAAAGAAGAGTTCAAAATGAAAGATCTTGAAAAGACAAAATTTTGTCTCGGTCTTCAAATAGAACATCTCCAAAATGGAGTATTTGTGCATCAGTCAAATTATACGAAAAAGATTTATAAAGCGCTTTTATATGGATAAAGCGACTCCTTTGAGTACTCCAATGGTTGGTAGGTTCCTGAATGTTGATACAGATCCATTCAGACATTGTGAAGAGAATGAAAAAATACTTGGTCCCGAAGTACCTTATATGAGTGCTATCGGTGGAGTTATGTATCTTGCAAATTGTACCCGACCAGACATTGCATTTGCAACTAATTTACTTGCAAGATACAACTCAGCTCCTACCCGCAGGCACTGGAATGGAATTAAGCACATATTCCGCTATCTTTAAGGTACGATTGACTTTGGATTGTCGTATCGTAGAAACTCTGTGTTTGGTCTAGTTGGTTTTGCAGATGCAGGATATTTATCAGATCCACATAAATCTCGATCCCAAACTGGATACGTTTTCACAATTGGAGGAACTGCAATCTCGTGGCGTTCACAAAAACAGACTTTGGTCGCCACCTCTTCGAACCACGCAGAACTAATAGCGCTTCATGAAGCATGCAGAGAATGTGTATAGCTCAGATCCATGTCAAACCATATAAAAGATGCAAGTGGAATGGTCAGCAGTAAGGAGCCAACGACACTATACGAAGACAATGCAGCTTGTGTTGCTCAAATTAAAGAAGGTTATATCAAGAGCGACAGAACAAAACATATTCCTCCAAGATTCTTCTCCTACATTCAAGAACTCGAGAAGAACAAGGAAGTCAATATCCAATATGTCCGATCAAGTGACAACGCAACAGATCTCTTTACAAAATCGCTTCCGACTACCATGTTCAGAAAGCATATTCATAGCATTGGAATGCGTCATCTACGAGATCTTTGAAGAAAAGACCACTCATATCTTTTCCAGGGGGAAATTACGTCACTGTACTCTTTTTCCCTTGTCATGGTTTTTATCCTAATGGGTTTTTCCATGATAAGGTTTTTAACGAGGCAGTACATAATTCTCTAGTGATGGATAATCAAGGGGGAGTATTGTAAAACAAGTGTGATTAATCCATCAACACATGTCATCACACTTTTACAACTGTCATCACCATGTTAATAAGTGGTATGACTCATAACTTCTTTATTCCACTATAAAATAGAAATTGTACAACATGAGAAAAAGATACAATAATAATACAAAGCTTTTTACTTTCCCCACTCTCGTAGCCTCTCCTTCTTCTCCCTCTCTTTAATATTTTTTGTTTTACTTTATAGAATATATATACACATATAAGTGTATTATAGTTATAGTTTACATCAATTTCACTATTGTAACTTGTAAGTCCTTTTATTTTATCAAAAATATGTGTATATCTTTGGAATAGCAATTGGATTTAAAAAAATTGAGGAGATTGACAGATTGTGGAGGGTGATCACGTGGGCTTTTGGGCCGCGGGGGTCTTGTGTGTATATAGGGGGAGAAAAGTGCAAGTCACGTGGATCATTGAGGGCCAAAATTTAATATTAGTTAAATCACAAGTTTTTTTCTAAGTTGAGATTTGACAGTAAAGTTAACGGTCAGAAACGGTGTTAGTTGAAAAAAGGTGTTAAGAATCACAAGCAATTTGATTGCGAATCATATATTTCGTCGTCGGTGTGCTACACTGAAATATATGCTATTTTCATTTTTCAGCTTTAATTTTTTATTATATTAGTTTCAAGCAATTGCTGAATTATTTATTTTAATAGTTAAATAAACTTTTAACATCAATTTTAACTGTTTCATGTTTTTATGTATCTCTAAATTATTATTTTTAATACGTTCTAAGATTTTTGAAGGAAAGGTTGGTCATAAACTTGAAGAGTACATGAAAGCTCAAACACAAAGACAATGTGTTTTGCAGCTATTTTTTGTTTAAAAAATGTGGGTTTTTGTCAAATATTCACAAAAATATGGCACATAAACTTGTTTAAAATTTTAGGAATTTGGGTATAACTTTTTAATAAGTTCATAAATTTTATTTTATCAAAACAAAAATATATAAATTTTCTAATATCTAATAAGAAGATGTAAACCCAATTTTTTTTATATAGTTGCAACTATACAAAGTAAATGTCGAGAAGTAGTTTTCCGTTGCTTTTTCAATTTTCTATTGTAATTTTTATATATTGTGAATATGATAATTTTTCTATTGTAACCGATCATTGTTTTGATCGTAAATGTAGATAAACGAGAACTACTAAGATATAATAAATAATAAATACTAGTTTAATTTCGAAGAAAATAAACACAATGGTACATAATTTTTTTTTTTTTTTTGCGTAAAAATTGAAATAATCAAAACCCACAATTTTGTTCAAAGAACTTTCTGTTTCTTGTAAACCGTTGAATCTTTGTCACGTGCATCACAGAAGCAGTACTTTATTGATGATGAGTCACGAAGACATAAGTCTCAGATCTGACTGACTACGAATCTTCTTTCGAGTTTCCCTAAAATCCATTGAAACTGTCTACTCAGTTTCTCGTGTCCATTACATCAAATTTTTCTTTTCTTTTATCGAGACAAATACGTTTGTGTGTACTATATAAATTAAATAATTATCATTTCAAAAGAATAAACAATGTCTAGAATTGCCTCATTAACGTAGTCATGCACTCTAAGTAATTATATAATTGAGCTTTTGAATCATGCATGTCCATGATTACTTCTTGTAATTCCATTCAAACATGTTAAGTTAAACGATCTCTAGGTGTTGAAAATTCGTGGTATTAATTCAGCTAAAATATACTCCCTTCTTTTCAAAACATAAGATGTTGTAGAGAAGTTTTTTGTTTCATAATATAAGATGTTTTCAAGTTTCTATGCAACTTTAAGATTAGTTTAATATTTTATATTATGCAGTATTGTTTTTGATTAGTTGAACTTGTTAAAAGTAAAAGCTTATTAAACTGCGTGCTTTTGTTAAAACATTCTATATTTTAAAACGGAGGGAATAGTATAATGGAGTCCATGTTTTTTTTTAAATATGTCTTCTTCTTCTCTATAATTTTAAATCATATTCATACGCTAAACCAACTTATAGTAGTATATATTATATACTAGAAGAAAGACGACGGTGCGTACTGCCTACCAAACTCATTAATGATTTTATTATTGGTGGGTTTTACCCTAATAATCTTATTTCAAATATATTTGTATATAGTATAGTATTTGAATACGACACACGAGACAAGAAAACAAATGTAATTTAAAAATCGAATGTTAACTTTTTGTATCAAGATTATTAATGTAATGTTTTTTGATATCGCTTTCGTTGTTGTGGTGCTATAATGTTATTGTTATCGATGTATCATAGCAATACAAACACATTTGGTTGATGAAAGACATTAGTCAGGTGGCCCGCTGAAAATTAGTTGCCGGTTAAGGATAGACATTATAATCGAGTTGAACACATATCAAACCGATTTTACAATAGAAGACATGAACATAAGACACAATCAAACCAAAAATTAACCGAACCAAAATGGCTTTGGTTTGTTTTCAATTAAAATTTATACTAGTATTTTAATTTTTAACCAAACCGATTAAACAAAAGAAAATGTACAAATTGGTCTACCTTAAACATGTTACCCAAATTTTGCATCACCGTCATCTGCAGTGCCCGTTTTGACTGTTGCAAACAAAAACAGTCATCGTAACGTGATTTGTGTTTGGTTAGATCATGTATGTAGACGGGATCGTGTTATCTGATTCATTCTTGGTTAGTTTTTGTTGTTGTTTTTTTTTTTTTTTGGTATTTCACATGTTGATTTCAAAATTTTCATTTATGGATGCTTTACGATTTAGCCATTTATAGTGTCCATCAAAATATCACCAAAGAAAAAGATCGAATTTTATCAGCCCATGGGCCTAACATTGTTGGTTGTTTTTTGGTCACATCGGCAGTTTATCTCGACGGTCCAAATATTTCCTCACGGGTATGAAAATTATAGAATGAGCTTTAGAGATTGAATCGTCCAATCATCGAGCTGGAATGTACTATGCCTTGTCCCACTGGTTTGTTGAATACGAATCAATATTTGTCTAAGGAAAAGGGAACATTGACTTTTAATGATAAATTTAGTCTTAATAATTTTTTTTCTTGTCTCACATTTGTTCATTCAAGTATCGTAGTTTGTTGCGGATTCAGTTTTTCTAATGCAAAATACTAACAAAAGGGTGTCGTTAGTTAGAATCATATAACAAGATCGTTGACTACATATCAGATAATTGTATTAACTGGATATGTCAAACCTGATATTCGTCCAACAACATTACGATTGTTTGCTAACCATAAAACGTGGTAGATCACGTGTAAAAGAGCAAAGTTTATAGCTATACCAACAACGGTCTATTTGAAGTCAGAGTACATGAACAAAAATAAATTTATATATTTTTAACTGTTGTTCAAAAAAAAAAAAATATATATATATATATATATATATATTTTTAACTATATATTATTTCATAATAACTTATACGAATTTTACAAATTTTTCGGACAATAACATATGAGAAATGTCATGCTGGTTTTTTTCTAACATAGTAATAACAATAATAAAATAGGATATCTTAAATCGAACAATCTAACCAATTTTATTGACTGATTATTATTAGTTAACCCATATGGTGGTGGGCTAAAAGTCATATGGTGGAAGAGTCGTTTTATTAATCTAGGCCATAGATCGATTCTCTCCTGATACGAATTACTCGTTCAGATTGATTTCTCTAGATACAAATTACTTTTTATTTATTATGTTGTCACATAGATATGGGTCTTTGGTTTTGACTCTTTTAAATATCTGGTGAAATGATCTATCCGTCACTACACTTCCTCGAAAAATCAATCTTAGATTTATTAATTTATTAGTTTCTTAAAAGAAAAAAAACACATGGCAAAAAGAAGTTTTATATTCCAGTGCACACTTGAAAAAAACATCATTTCGTAAATAGCCTAAATACATTACAAAGTTTTGATCTCAATTTAAATCTAACTTATTTTTGATCGTGTAATAGTCAAATTCTGACCCTTTTTTTTTAGCAACAAGTCAAATTCTAGTTTAAAAAAAAAAATATAACCTATTTCTGATCGTAAATAGTCAAATACTACTCTAAAGATGAATAATGTGAAAATATTTTTTTGGATGCAACCTGGTTTGGTGATCGATTTGGCTTTGCGGTGATTTGATTGCATTCTGCCATATAAAACAAAGGGAAAATAGCATCCACACCCATTTTGGTGTGGATTTTTTTCAAGAAAACATACTTTCCAAATTCTCTATACTTTCTCAAGTTTGCTGCTTATGTATCCATGTCCCTTTTACATTTTTGTCCTCAGAAAAATAGAAGGTAAGTGGTAAGTTAAAACTTACCTATACTTTATGTTACTTTATTCTCTGCTGTTGGATTGGTTGTTGCCAAATGTTTTAGTAGATGGGAAGATTGTTTGTGGATAAGAAACAAAAGTTGAAGGTAGGGTTTTTGTCTCCATGAATGAGACATGGCTGCGCATGTAGGTTTTGTGTTGTGTGGATAGGGGCGTAAAAATTCAAAGTAGAGAAGGGTGCAATACCTCTGTGTCTTCACTGTCAGATTCATTGCTCTGTAGGGGGGGGGGGGGGGGGCTAACGCCCAAAATCCTAATGAAGCAAGTTGGAAAATTTAATATGAGGAAAAATAGAAAAAGAAAACAAATTGTTTTTGAAGTAAGATTTTGCCGCGGTACCTCAAGGGCACAAGCTCTGTCAATGTCAACATTGGTGTCCTGCAATATTGAAACGATGTTGCATATCCATGTGGATATATAAAACTTGTCAATAGAAAGGTAGACATCGAGACGTGTCCATGTGGATATGTACAAAATGATAGAAAATTATCGGAATTGCTTACCTCAATACTACAGATGGCTAACGCTAGGGGAGTGGCTTCCAACACATTATCAGCGTCAATTTTCTTCATCAAGCTCATCAATTGTTTGAGTAGTCAGATATACTTGATTATAGAGACTTACTCGGAAAGTATATTAATTTGGTAAATAAATACCTCAATACCGTTGGAGGGTGTACCATCAAGGACAGGACTAGGAGCAGGTAATTGAGGGTTGGCATTTGAGTTCCCTATAAATTCCTGTACCAAGCTGGTGTAAGGTTGTAGGGGTTGTGGAGATACATGGTCAGCGGAGTTGACTTGGTTTTGATCAATATGTGTTGCAGCCTGTATATTAAAAATGTATCCACATGGACAGTGTAAGTTTTGCAAACTGAGGTAAATGTTGAAGCTGGAAAGATATGGGATATGTACCGATTGGTCATCGGGGATTGCAGGTTTGGTGACAGTGTCATATACCGGGGATTGCTGTTTTCCAAAAAGTAGTTTAGGTAACAAAAAGGAAGATAGTCGAAGTTTCATAGAAAAGGTACATGATAAGCTCAAATTAATTCCTAGAGCTACTCTCTCAAACAAGAGATCAATGTAGTACTTAGGAGTCGAATCCACAGAGACTCAAGATCAAACACAATAGATTATAGAGTTTTGTTATTACGCTAAACAAGTTAATTTAAATATTAAAAAGCAATGCAAATATTAAATTAAAGCTGTTGTGAATTCAGAAAATCAAAGGGTTAAGCCTAGGGAATTTCTCAGGTAATTATGAAATATTAAATCAATAAAATAATTAAGGTTCGAGCAATAAAAATCAGATCTAGAACTCTAAACTTTTGGTAAAATAAATCAGTTCTCACTGCAATTATTATCTAAATTTAAAACAAGAAAACCCAAATCTCTTTGTAAAATTATAAGTTATAAATCAGCTTTAAGAACAGGTTTAGATAAGTTCACAAAATCACTAAATCAAATCTCTTTGCAGAAAGTAATTTTGCTCATCAATGGTTTAATCAGGAAAACAATTTTATTCTCATATCAATTTATTTCCCTAAGATAATAATTCTAGGTGATCAATCAAGAATTATTGTGAAGAACAACCAAAGATTAATATCATAAATGATTAAGAACCCTAAAAATTTACAGATCTAATAAATTATAAAACCCCTGTGAAAAACCTTAAACCTAACAAACAAATTACTCATACATGTTTAATGAAGAACAAATCATAATTCTGAATAACATGCAATTGAAATTAAAAGAGTAAAGGAAGTTCAAGAAATTCTTCTCTACAAAGCAGTTCAAATTCTCTCTCTCTCCAAAGCTCTCAAGGTCGCAGGAAAATAATAATTGCTAGAAAACAACTTAATGGTTTGGAAAACCCAAAAATACTATATATACATCCTAAAACACGTCCATGGGCTTATGTTGCAATTGTAGAAGACTTTGGCCAAATTTGTAAATCTTCCAATTCTTGTTCTCTTGTCGACTAAACACGGGTATCGATCAATGCTCATGTGGTGTCTGTAACACCCCGACCCGTCCTAAATATAAGAAAAAATCGAGAGCGCTACGTAGGACTCCCGTAGTCGGCCGACCAAGGCTTTCGGAACAAAATCTAATCACCCTGGTCATCCAACCGCGAGCGCCCAACCTCCCGAACATGGCCTAAGGCTTTGCAACCCGTACCGCAAATGAGAGTTGCGTTAAGTCCGGACTAGACTTAATATCAGTTGGAATAACCATTTAGCCTTTGAAAAATTCGAGTCTTTACATAGATATAGTATACGCGAAAATCGCTACCAAAACGTTTATATATAGCTTTCGGATCCTCTTTGAAAACCATACATAATATACATAGTAAAAGAATTTACAAAAGCTGTAAAACCTACATTGATTCACTTGGTCACGTTGCCTTCACTACAAAGATCTTTCGGCTAAGGATTCCTGGAAAAATAGAAGTAGAATCATAAGTAATCTAGTATTACTTAGTGAGACCGATATCTAAGGAAATCTTACCCATCTACCTATAGAAGATCTACTCATCTACCCAAGGAAATACTACTCATCTACCCAAGGAAATCCTACTCATCTACCCATCCCCAAGCAGCAAGCAATACGAAACCAACAATCAAACAAAGATACAATGCAGCAAGCAAGGAAGTGCAATGCATGAAGACTCAAATTTAAGTATGCAGTTGAGATAACAAATATGCATGTTTCTACTCTAAGTTGGGCCCCTATCGAATACATGATCTCCCCAAGGCAATGCCCCCACCCCTAGACACAAAGTCTACAGAGGATATACATTCCTCAAGGCAATGCCCCCACCCCTAGACACAAAGTCTACAGAGGATATACATTCCTTCATACTACATCGTCATGTAGCATCCGGCCGGGCATGACCCGCTCCGAACCTTCGTAAGCCATCACGTTACGGAGTTACACGCAACGCACAGCAGACGACGGGATCCTCATGATTTGCCTAATGCAACTAACTAAATGATACTAACTAACATGCAGCAAACAATAGCAATATAACAATCGGACAGCATAACGGCAATGCGACTAACCGTCCAGCATCACGGCTATACCATCGCGACGCTATATTAACAAACACCCAAACAACAAAACAACTATGCAAGCAAGCAACATCACAATGGAAGCAATCACACAAGCAACATAACAATGCAATATCACAAACAAGAGTATCCAGTCACACAAAAAAAATGGCGTACCAAGTAATCACACAACAATAACAATCAAGTAGTTCCACACCTACGCGCTAATAACTACTAAGCAGTTCTAACTTAGATGCTAAACGCTAAGCATTCCTAAACCAAACACTGATCACTACTAAACAATCTTAATCCTAATGCTAATTACTAAGCAATTCTAGCTTAAGAGCTAATTACCATCCTAATCTTAATTAGCATCTTAATCACAATTAACTAAACTTAATCCTAATTAACTTAATCATGATTATCTAACTTAATCTTGATTAACTATCTTAACCTTGATTAACTACCTTAATCTTACTTAACTTACTTAATCCTACTTAACTAACTTAATCCTAAACTAATCAAGTAATTAGGACTAACCTCAATCAAATAATTAACAAAAGAAAAATTAAACTAACCTATTCACGTGCTACTCACACGTGATCGGGAAACTCACCTTGATTTTTCCCGCACTTCGCAGCTCTCCGCGCGATCGACCTAATATAAAGGTTTTTAGTGGTTTTCGGGTCTGAGGAGAAATGAACGGGGAAGGGGGGTTTTTCTAGCCTCCCATGGTCGGTGTAAGCAAGCAGGACGTGGCTCAAGGCGTTCCTTGGCGTGACACATGGCAGACACTCTTCCCAGCTCCGGTGGCGACACCTAGCGAACGGATAAGGATGACCGGTTTTGGATAAGCATCACGGCCATATGGATAAGGGCGGACGCTGATCGGATAAGCATCACCTTGAGGAAGATCCTGGCCGTCCATTCCCTTAGCAAGCATCCGTGCATCACGACCGTCCGTCCGTTAGCGTACTGGTACGGTCGTTTCCGACCACCGGGTACCGAACTGGCGGGTGATACACAAGGTACCTGCTCGCGTACCAGCTTAAGAGAATGTTGTGTACCAGACCCGTCCTTTATTCGTGCAAATTACTGACGGTGATCCGCATCGACCGGTGATACCACTATCCGCCTTACCGATGACCATTCTGCATTGGCTGGTGCCACCATTGCCCGGATCGCCTATGTCCGCTGGTACTACCATGGCCAACCGTCGAACTTAACCCGTACCAACCTTCCTTAGTCCAACTTTCCTTAACCCTTCCTAATCTCCTAGACCAGCTAAGGCTTCCTAGATAAGTCTAATCCTAAGATCTTACCTACGGGTTCCTCGACCAACTTAGGGACATTGCCGATAGCCTGGCCTTCCATACCGTTTTTCCCATTTGACGAGAATCAATCTTGACATAACATTTCTCTCTCGGTCCTTAGGTGTGCCTCATTACTCTTTTGTATTGGCTCTTCGAATGTCCAAACCAAAATTGTCCTTCCTTGCCGGAATAATGGGTTTTAGTTAGCCGGCCGTGGCAAGGCTGTTCCGTCCGGGTATTAGTCACGGTGAGGGGTATTACAGTGTCGATCGACACTATCACTCTGATCCGACTCCAAGTTTATTTCCTTCGGTAAAATGCTCCAAAATGATCCAAATTGCTCCACATTGCTCCATCCGTGCCAAATTCTTAGACAACCTGTAAAGACTCGAAAACAACCTAGAAACAAATCAAAAGACTCAAAAAGCACACTTATATCATGGTTAAAAACCGTAAAAACCATGATATATCAACTCCCTCAGACTTAGCCTTTGCTTGCCCTCAAGCAAAACAGAAACTTAGACCTGTGAAAGAGGTTTGAAAACATAGAATTCACTCAACTGCTTGTAACTGATCTGCGCACTCTTTATCGCCTTGAATCTCAAGAACTTACTTCATATACTTTGTCAATTGAAAAGCATCAACATTCCTTACTCAAATCCCACAATCCTCTGGAATCTCTAGTCTCACCATTGCCATCTCATTACATAAATTAAAGCAAGTACAGGTGAGTTCTTACCTTGGTGTATCGAATAGTGGCATATGGACTCTCTCCAAGCCAAGACATTCTTCTTACATCTACTTTCCTCTCCTTTTTCTCACTTCCATTTTTTTCCTTTTTTTCTAAACCAAAGGTGTAAGCGAATACCGGGGTCATTGGTAATTTACCTACCCCTCGCTTCCAAGTTTTGTGTGATCATTTGACTCAAGAGTAGAATAATGAGGTCACAGGTAATTTACCTACCTCTCTAAACTAATCAAAATCATCTCATCTTTTATTCTCTATTTTTTTTTCTTCTTTTATTTTTAAGCACTGAAGGGAAGAGAAAGGGAAGACATACTTTGAAAAATTGCACTGTCTTGTATGGCCTGAAGAAGGAGTCTAGTCCACTGATTTCCAACTCCAAAGTAAGAGATTAAATCCGGTTAAAATCCTGATAAAAGTTGAGATAGCGTTGGTTGAACTAGATATCCTTTGAATAAGGGCTTTCAGGATTGTTGATACAGCTCATAGTCTTTTCCACACTTCAGTTCTGAGGTCAAGCTTAGTCAAGAATCATTAGAGTGTTAGCCAAAGAACAAAAACCATTAGTTAGAGATCATAATTCAACAGAAAGTTTTTGAAAAATTTGACTCAATTAAAACAAAAATACGGTTTTGACACAATAAAACAAAGACCAAGTTAGTATTTAGTACTAACCTCCCCCAGACTTAAACAACACTGTCCCCAGTGTTATCAAGAAAGGGAAAAGTTAAGAAACAAAAATGTGTTGAAAAATTGGTAAAGAAAAACAAACTGTGTCGTTTACCCATTGGTGTCGACCGACACCATTGCAGTGTCGATCGACACCCTCGGCGAATGCTGAATTCTTGGCCGAATCTCCTTGTTAGTTGCAGTTAATTTTGTTCATGTGTTGTTGGATCAATCCTTTGATGTTAATTCTGTTAAGAAGCACTCAAACTTCAAACACAGGTTAAAAGCAACATGATAGATAGATAGTTCATAAGTTCAAACAAATTTCAAACACAAACTGACTCAAAGCAAGAATATAAATGACTCAATCCTAAAAAGGGAAAAAGAGAAAGAAAACCATGATTAGAAGCTAAAATTCAGCAGAAACATCATCAAAGACGGGATCAGTATCAGGGGGAAATGGCGAAGGTGATCTGCGCCTAGTAGGCCTGGTAGGACGAATGCAGCCACACTGAGAAAGTCGAGCCATGCCATTCCAGATGGCACGCAAAGCAGAAACCACATAGGTCTGATGAGCTCCCTGGTCCATAGTGGCAGGATCCTGCGGTGGCTCTGGAAACTCAAATGTCGCAGTCCCAGAAGAAGAACCAAACTCAAAACCCCCAGCAGGGTTAGGAGCAGCTGCAGCATCAGTAGTAGTCCGTGAAATGCGATGGCGACGTGAAGGAGGACAAGCAATGTAGTCATCAACAGAAGGGTGAAAACGTAACTGCTCTGGATCATTACTAATGGTAGTAAGATCAGGTCACGGAAGGCGAACAAAGTGCTCTCCTGTGTCATCAACAAACCTCCACAACAAACCCGGTTTCAGCCAATGTGCACTCCTCAAATACTACTCATCCATAAGATGTCTCTTAGTGATAACACTATAACCATCAGTAGGAATTCTTTTGAACTGAAGAATAGCAATAATAAGGCTCCCCACAACCTCTTTCTTAATGCCAGTACCCAGAAGTAGCTTGGTCTGGAGATCAACCAAGTAGTGTGCAAAAACAGCTCCAAAGTTGAGGAGCATAGGGTCACGACGCTCATCAGTAGACATAGAAGGAATCATGTTGCCAACACCACAACTCAAAAGTAGAGCTCTGCAGCTCTCATCTTGTTAGGCTCCATCTTACACTGAAAAGTGGTAGCAACAGCTCTAAGGACATATCTGAGTACAGGATGGCGGACCTCTGATTGAAGCATTCTCTTGGAATTATACAAAGGAGAGAGATCCTCATAATGCTTGGACAAAGCAACTTTTTGATACCAATGGACCCAACCAAATACATCACAAAGATGAGCAAAAGCGATACCATAAGGCACTCCGTTAATGAAGAAATGCAGTTCACCGTCTCTTGCCATTGGTGCCTGCTCATTCTGATAAGTGATCCTAACAAAAGCCATGAATTGTCACACTAAATCCGGATAAAGATCATACTGCCTAGTACAGATGGTTCCTAAACTCATTTTATCAAGCACATCCAAGACCTCATCATAAATTCCCATCCTATGAAGAATAGCATGATCAACAAATCTTGTAGGCTCAATCTCAACTTCCTGCCATGCATTGTAGAGCATTGTCTCATAATCTCCCCAAACACCCACTGGCCTATTGATGAATTCAGGCTTTCCAAGCTCAGCAAGCTTGTTATTGGGCCATTCTCTCTCAGTTGGAATTGGTTGATTCTCTTCTTTTGGCCATGGGAACCGAGATTGGATGGGAGATGGAAGAGACAAGTCAGGTAAAGTCGTGGAAGCTCTCGTCGGAGGTCGCGGAGGCGGAGCAGCTCTCGCCGGAGCTGATGGAGGCGGACGGCGGTTGGTCTGGCGAGTTGAGCGAGTTGAAGAGGAAGCTTCGCCGTCGTTGGTTCGAGCCTTCTTGTTGGATGCCATCACTCCAAAATCCGAAATTGACACTGGATCCAGGTAGAGGAGAGAAAATCGAGTGAGTTAGCACTTGGAATCACTCAAAACGGTTAAAAATCAAGAGAGTTATGGTGTCTTGAAGATTCTCGTCGAGTTTGAGAAATGAAGAACATGAGAGACGGCCGAGGGTTTATGTCGCGATTCGCTCTTTTTCAACAGTGTCGATCGATGCCAATTAATGAGTGTTGGTCGACACCAATTTTAATTTGGTCCGGCCCAACTTCATTCAAAGCCCAGTAAGCTAGAAACCCATCAAAATCAAATTCGATGGCCCGTTTTCTCGTCTCTGGTCCATAATAGTGTCGACCGACACCCAGGTGGTGTCGGTCGATGCTAGCTCTGATCAATGATAATTGAAACTTTTCCATCTTTTGTTTTTATTTTTCCTGAAACAATGAAAACTCAAAACCCAAAATTAATATGTTAGTAATCCTAAAAGCAAAAATTCAAAATAATTAATTCCTACCAGTGGGTTGCCTCCCACTCAGCGCTTGTTTTAAGTCATTAGCTTGACTTGGCAGCAGATTAGGCAGATGGTGCATCATCGAAACGCACAATGTGTCCGTCTGGTATCTCAGCTTTCACCCAATAGTGTTTCACCCTTTGGTCATTAACAGTAAATTTCTCTCCTTTGGAGTTCAACAGCACAATAGCTCCATATGGTCTGACTTCTAGAACAATAAAAGGACCAGACCAGCGGGAACACATCTTTCCAGGAAACAGCTTCAAGCGGGAATTATAAAGGAGAACCTGGTCATTAGGCTCAAAGTGTCTGGAGATGATCTTCTTATCATGATATGCCTTGGTTCTCTCCTTGTACAGCTTGGAATTCTCAAATGCATGAAATCTCAGCTCATCCAACTCATTCAACTGCACTAACCTTCTCTCTGAAGCTGTCTTGGCATCAAAATTCATCAACTTAACTGCTCATGCTGCCTTGTGCTCTAACTCTACTGGTAGATGACATGCTTTCCCATAAAGCAGATGAAAAGGTGTGGTGCCAAGTGTTGTTTTATAAGCAGTTCTATATGCCTAAAGTGCATCATCAAGCTTTGCAGCCCAATCCTTCCTTGTAACACCCACTGTTTTCTCTAGAGTCTGAGGATGATATGGATTAGCCACTCTATGTTGAACACCATACTTCTCAAACACTTTATTGATAAAGTGCTTACTTCTATCACTAATGACAATTCTAGGAACTCCAAACCGCGGAAAGATAATGGCCTTAAACAACTTAAGAACCACAGCAGAACCATTTTTTGGACTTGCAATTGCTTCAACCCACTTGGAAACATAATCAACAGCCACTAAAATGTATTGATTCTTGTAAGAAGAAGGGAATGGTCCCATAAAGTCTATGCCCCAGCAATCAAAAACTTCAACCTCAAGGATAAAGTTTTGTGGCATCTCATGCCTCTTACTAATCTGACCTTTCCGCTGACAAGCATCACATCTAGAGACAAACTCATTAGCATCCTTGAACAATGTTGGCCACCAAAATCCAGCTTGTAGCAAAGTGTCCAGCATAATCTGATCCATGGCAGTGAAATAGAACATCAGGAACCTCTATCTCAGCTAGACATCTTCTGTAAACGCCATCACTGCAATGCTTATACAAATAAGGCTCATCCCAATAATATCTCCTTAGCTCTCTCAAAAACCTCTTCTTATGATAGCATGTAAAGTTGTCTTGTTCTACCTCTGCAGCAAGATAATTGGCAATATCAGCATACCAAGGTTGATTGGAGCTAGCCACAACAGCTAAATCCCCATCATTTGACCAATCTGTTTTGGGAAACAAAGGGTGTCGATTGATGCTAGTATGGTGTCGATCGACACCACATGCATCTGAAGACAAATTCTTCAAGTCATCAGTCCGAAACCCAGTATCAACAAAATAAACATGTTCTTCAGGTAGACAATCACGAATTGGGACATCATCATCAATCCTAATCCTGGACAAGTGATCAGCAACACCATTCTCTATCCGCTTCTTATCCCTTACTTCAATGTCAAACTCTTGTAGAAGAAGAATCTATCTCAAAAGTCTAGGCTTAGCATCCTTCTTCTGCATCAAGTACCTTAATGCAGCATGATCAGTATGAACAATGACTTTTGAACCAACCAGATAAGACCTAAACTTCTCAAAAGCAAACACCACAGCCAACAACTCCTTCTCTGTTGTTGCATAATTTCTTTGTGCCTCATCAAGTGTCCTGCTTGCATAGTAGATTGCATGAAGCTTCTTATCTTTTCTTTGTCCCAGCACTGCTCCCACTGCAAAGTCACTAGCATCACACATTACTTCAAATGGAAGATCCCAATCTGGTGGCTGAACAATAGGTGCACTCACAAGCTCCTGCTTAATCCTCTCAAAGGCTATGCGGCATTCATCAGTGAATTCAAACTTGACATCTTTACACAACAAAGCAGAAAGTGGTCTTGCTATCTTGCTGAAATCCTTGATAAAACGCCTATAGAACCCTGCATGTCCAAGAAAGCTCCTCACAGCCTTCACATTCTTTGGTAGTTGAAGACCTGTCATCACTTCTATCTTAGCGCGGTTAACTTCTATTCCAGCTTCTGAAACCCTGTGGCCAAGCACTATGCCGTCTCTAACCATAAAATGACATTTTTCCTAGTTAAGCACCAGATGCTTCTCTTCACACCTTGCTAGCACCTTACAGAGGTTGTCCAAACAGCTTTTGAATGAAGATCAATAAACTGAAAAATCATCCATGAACACCTCCATATAATCTTCAATCATAGCACTGAAGATAGACATCATGCATCTCTGAAATGTCGCAGGAGCATTACAGAGACCAAAAGGCATTCTACGGTAAGCGAAGGTATCATAGGGACAAGTGAAGGTGGTCTTCTCTTGGTTATCAGGATGAATGAGAATCTGGAAGAAGCCTGAGTAACCATCCAAAAAGCAGTAGTATGAATGATTAGCTAACCTCTCCAGCATCTGGTCAATGAAAGGAAGTGGGAAGTGATCTTTCCTTGTTGCAGCATTCAGCTTCCTATAGTCTATGCACATCCGATGACCAGTAATTGTCCTTGTAGAGATCAGCTCATTCTTGTCATTCTTCACCACTGTGACTTCACCCTTCTTAGGAACAACATGTACCAGACTAACCCAATTGCTGTTAGATATCGGATAGATGATCCCAGCATTCAGCAGCTTCATGATCTCCTTCTTGACAACATCTTGCAAATTCGGATTCAGCCTCCTCTGATGCTCAATAGATGTCTTAGCTCCTTCCTCAAGATGAATCCTATGCATACACAAGTCTGGAGAGATTCCTGCAATATCATCAAGAGAATAGCCAAGAGCTTTGCGAAACTTGCGCAGCTTACGTAGCAATAAAGTGAGCTCTGCATTGTTCAAGGAAGCACTAACAATAACAGGATAAGAAGAGTTCTCACCTAGAAATGCATACCTTAAACCTGCAGGAAGTGGCTTGAGATCAAGCTTTGGAGCTTTTTCAAGACTCCAATCAGAAGCCTTTGCAGCTTGTGAAGAAGTACTAACCAATTCCTCTTGTGCAACTAGCTTCTTCACTTGTTCATTAGCATCAAACAGTTTGAAATACCCAGCAGCAATGTCATCTAGATGCTCAGCTTCTTCAGCAGAAGCAACCAATGCTCTCTCTAATGGATCCTCAGGATGCAGCTCCTGAAATATCTCTTCAGCCAGATTAGACAATGTGTCTACATAGTTGGCCTTTTAACCAGGTTCTCCATGTCAAAGCGCATTTGTAAATCACCAATGTTGAGACCAATCTGACCCTTCTTTACATCAATTATAGCTCCAGCAGTGGCTAAGAATGATCTTCCCAGAATAAGAGGGCCCTTGGGTTCCTCCTCATACTTTAATACCACAAAATCAGTAGGTATCAAACATTCACCAATCTTAATTAAAACATCTTCAAGAACACCATCTGGAATACGAACAGACCGGTCAACAAGGATGAGAGTGAGCTTAGTAGGCTGGAAGTCTGTCATTTCCAGGCTGAGTGCTACTGATCTTGGCATTAGGTTGACACTAGAACCAATATCACACAAAGATCTAGCAAATCTGTCAGTGAAGATTGTACAATCAAGAACAAAGCTCCCTGGATCAGGAAGTTTTTCTAGGATCTTGTTCTGAATGATGGCACTGACTTGGGCTGAAATCATCATCACCCCCCGCTCAGCACTAAAATCCTTGGTTACCATTCTCTTGACATACATTCTAAGCATTGGAGAAATCTTAACAGCATCAACCAAAGGTAACTCAATAATAAGCTTCTCCATCATGGCCTTGCATTTAGCATCATCTAGCTCTTGTTTAGACTTCCTTGGATTTTTGGGGAATGAAACCTTAGGTATGTAGACTCTTTCTGTAACTGGAATAGGAAATTTCTCGAGCTCAGGTTTGGTTCGTTAAGGGTGTCGACCGATTCCAGGGTGGTGTCGATCGACACCATCGTTCTGTGTATTGCGCAAGACTTTGGGTGACTTAGGTGTCGACCGATGCTCAGTAGTGTCAGTCGACACTGGCTCAGCAGAAACATCCTCTTCGTCTCCTATATCAATCAACTCTTGTAGATCATCAGTTTGATTCTTCTGGGGTATAGAATGGAGTTGTTTGCCACTTCTCAATGTGACTGCATTGCAAGAATGTTTAGGATTTGATTCAGTTCTTGAAGGGAGATAACCTTCTTGCCTTTTCACAGACCCAGCAGTCTACGCAACCTGACTTTCCAGCTTCTTGACATGAATGTTCAAAGCTTCAAACTTTCCATTAAGGTCAGTGTAGACATTATCTAGCTTCCCATTGAAAGTCATTGTCATTTGCTCTTGACCTTGCAAAAGCTGCTCAAGCATAGCTTCCATCTTACTAGTCTCAACTGACTTAGGAGGTGGAGATTGATATGAATTGTTGCCATAAGTCCTTGTGTATCCACTGTTTTGTTGCTGCTTTTGATATTCAGGGTTGGGTGTGAAACCAGAAGAGTTGCCCTGAAAGTTACTGCGCTGGCTGTTTCCATTGTAAGGTCTACTACCTTGCTGATTTTCAAACCGCTGTCCTTGGTTTCCATAGACATAGTTCTCCTCCTCTTCCTCATGATTTCCTTGATCAGGTTTGGGCTCATATGTCTCAACTTCAGCAGCAAAATGAACAGATTTCTTGCCCACAAGGAGATTATGCACTGAATCCAACTTAGCATTAACAGAAGCTAACTGGTTTGAATCGAATCCTCCATGTAATCTTTTCCTTTCAGCATCTGCTCTCTTAGAACTATTGCTAGCAGCTAAGTTCTCAATCAAACATTCAACATCTTCTGGAAGTCTTGTCTTGAAATTCCCATGACTTGCAGCATCTAAAGCCAACTGATACTCCCAGTCACACCCTCTGAAGAAGATAATTAGCAGTTGAACCTTTGAAAAACCATGGTGTGGACAGTCCCTTTGGTAAGCCTTGAATCTCACCAAGCTGTTTTGAAAGCTTTATCTGGTCTTTGCTTGAAAGAGGACAGCTTGATTCAACTCATCTGACATTGCATCATCATAGAAGTAGTTGAGGAAGGCCACCTTGACATCACGCCAGTTTGTCAATGATCCAGCAGGCAACTGTTTCAACCACTGAAATGCCTCTCCTGCAAGTGAGTAAGGGAAGAGTTTTCAAAAGATGTAGTCCTCAGTCACTCCATTAGCCTTGATGCTAGTCACCAGATCCTCAAAATGCTCAATGTGGTCCAAGGGCTTCTCATCGGGCAAAGCAGAGAAAGGTCTCTGCCCAACTAGTTGAAAGTACGCAGGTTTCAACTTAAAATCATTCCTCTAAAATGGAGGAGGAACAATAGCAGACCGGTTCTCATACATAAGATCAGCCTGGTTGTAGTCAGCAATGGTCCTGATCAGATCCCGGTTTTGATCCTGTCTTCGAACTGGATTCTGGACGTGGTTGGCAGCTCCACGTAAGTCTACTGCAGGTGGGTGTCGATGGACACCCTCAGGTTGGTGTCGATCGACACCAAAATTTGGCTCATCAACGACACCAGCTTGCTGATTCACGACAGCCTGCTCGTTGACAACAGGTTCGGCAATCACATTGCCTTCTAAATCAAACTTTTGGCCCAGCTCATTGCGCAAGTGGCCCTCTTGATCCCTCAAAACACCAGCCTCATCACGCATCAGAATGATTGGGTTAACCATCTTCAAAGATTTGGCTGTTTTTCTGTTCTCACGCTCAAGTTTTCCCAACTCTTGATTTGAAAAATTCACAGTAGGACCAGACTTGTTGCTCCTTGTGTGAGTTCTAGGAGGCATGCACCTGAAACACCAAAGAGAAGAAAAACAAAAACGTGTAAGTAGAAAATAAAAAGAAAAATTTAGACGAAATTAAAAACTCAAATCTAATGGTAGATCAAAGCCCCGGCAACGGCGCCAAAATTTGATAAGCTCAAATTAATCCCTAGAGCTACTCTCTCAAACAAGAGATCAATGTAGTATTTATGGGTCAAATCCACAGAGACTCAAGATCAACACCATAGATTATAGAGTTTTGTTATTATGCTAAACACGTTAATTTAATTATTGAAAAAGCAATGCAAATATGTTGTGAATTCAGAAAATCAAAGGGTTAAGCCTAGGGAATTTTTCATGTAATTATGAAATATTAAATCAATAAAATAATTAAGGTTCAAGAAATAAAAATCAGATCTAGAACTCTAAACTTTTGGTAAAATAAATCAGTTCTCACTGCAATTATTATCTAAATTTAAAACCAGAAAATCCAAATCTCTTTGTAAAATTCTAAGTTATAAATCAGCTTTAAGAACAGGTTTAGATAAGTTCACAAAATCACTAAATCAAATCTCTTTGCAGAAAGTAATTTTGCTCACCAATGGTTTAATCAGGAAAACAATTATATTCTCATATCAATTTATTTCCCTAAGATAATAATTCTAGGTGATCAATCAAGAATTATTGTGAAGAACAACCAAAGATGAAGATCATAAAAGATTAAGAACCCTAAAAATCGCAGATCTAATAAATCATAAAAACCCTGTGAAAAAACTTAAACCTAACAAACAAATTACTCAGACATGTTTAATGAAGAAGACATCATAATTCTGAATAACATGCAATTAAAATTAAAAGAGTAAAGGGAGTTCAAGAATTTCTTCTCTACAAAGCAGTTCAGATTCTCTCTCTCTCCAAAGCTCTCAAGGTTGCAGAAAAATAATAATTGCTAGAAAACAACTTAATGGTTTGGAAAACCTAAAAATACTATATATACATCCTAAAACACGTCCAGGGGCTTATGTTGCAATTGTAGAAGACTTTGGCCAAATTTGTAAATCTTCCAATTCTTGTTCTCTCGTCGACTAAACACGAGTGTCGATCGATGCTCATGTGGTGTCGATCGACACCATCACTCTGATCCGACTCCAAGTTTATTTCCTTCGGTAAAATGCTCCAAAATGATCCAAATTGCTCCAAATTGCTCCATCCGTGCCAAATTCCTAGATAACCTGTAAAGACTCAAAAATAACCTAGAAACAAATCAAAAGACTCAAAAACACACATATATCATGGTTAAAAACCGTAAAAACCATGATATATCAGTACAAGTGTGTCTAACCTTAGTCTCGGTGTCATAAATGGGATTGAGGCAAGAGTCCGGTTTGGAATTATGTGAAACATCCTGAATCACATCTTTCATAGCGGACGGGCTGTTTCCAACAGAAGGTTCCTGTATAAAATGATTAAGATGAATAAAGATGCAGAAAAACTAGATTCCGGATGATTGAAAACAACTACATACCGTTGTCCCAAACAGGTGGACATATTGTTCTCAGTCGTGTGGGTTAAGAAGGATATCATCAGGAGATGTGACTGCTTTGCTAGGAGATTGTTGAGGAGTTGGGGTGGCGTCCGAACAGTCACATTCTCTGCAGCATTCTCTGGACCAAAGGTAAACTCATCGCCTGCAACAGTGGAAGGTGATGATTCCTTAATAATGGAGGGAGTAACGGATGCATGCCTCGTAATGGTGCGCCGTAGTAGTAGTGTTAACCGCCTACGGAATCAAAGGGTGTTTATCTGAGCCTGTAGTTTTATGTTCTCAGCTTCTAAATTTTTAAACTTACTATCTCCCGCATCTCTAATAGAATTAAGTTCTTTCTCTCTAACAAATCAGCCAAAACGTTGTCGTCAGTATTGGTGAAGATAACACGGGCATCTTAGAACTCGAGCATTTGGACTTGGGTGAAGAGTGATTGACACAAAGTTTGGCAGAAATCTCTTTCCGCCTAGGAACAATGTGCTTCCTGTGTAGCCCTTAACCCTTCTTATCTGGTAAAGTTATTAAAGGCAACGAACAATCATCCCTGGCCATTCCTTTTTGGTGAAGATATGTCCTGCCTGAATGAGACTTTCCAAATGAGCAATCTTTTTTTCTTTAATCTCGTCGTCCCACTCTCCCCAACCAGATTCTTGTTGGACAGCTTTCAAAAACGGAGAAACTAATAGCTGCGGTTGTGACAGATAAAATGTCATTATGTGTGTATCCACGTGGATAATGTAAGCCAAAGATTAATAATGTGTATATATGACAACTTACATCTGGATAATGCTCAACACATATGACGTCTGTCAGAGGTAGATTATATTTTGGTAGGCCAACTGAAGACCATTCCAGGAAAGTGCGGGTGTCACCAGCACATTGTACCTTGTCAAGTAATCCAGAAATCTTACGATATGCGAGCAGTTGAAGCGCAAGAGGGAAGCCATGCAAACGGAAGGACTTCTGTTGTAACTTCTCGGTGAAACTCTTCAAGGGGTCCGTTGGTTTAAGAACCTTGCCCTGCCTTTTAAGTCTTTTAGCCACAGTTTTGGATGCGATTTGAGATCAGGTCTCATAGTTGAAATAGTCTTCAAGAAGGATTCTCTGCCCCAAGGAAATGCTAGGAAGGAGTCGATGTCTTCAAGCATCTCAACATACTTCCAAGTTGGTCTATCGTTTGGCTGGAGGCTATGAGTACACCACGACTATGAGAAGCAATGCAAGCCGAAGCTTCCAATCCAAATCCTTGATAGTATGGTCTTCAAAATTATTGTGGACATCAGCTAGGGTTGCCTTGCGATCTTCCCCAATCAACTTATCCTAGTAACATTCATCATCAGAGTCGGGAGCAGGTTCGTCTTCGGGGTTGTAATCTTCCGGAAATTCGCCATAGGGAAGGCCAGTTACATCACCAAATTCAACTAAAAGAAATCTCATAGGGTATCCACCAAAAACAATCCACATCTCGTACTTCTTTTTGGATAAAACCTGCCTACAAAGCAGAGCGTGGAGTAATTTGCATGAGATAGAAGACTCACTAATACGAAGCCTGAATAGAGAACCCAAACTTGAACTAAGAATCGTATCAAATTGGGGAGTGCCTTTGAGGACCTTGTAAATGGCCGTCAGGATATCAGGTCGTGAGTAAACATTCAGCCTAGCGTCGGGATAACGGTCAGTTGCAAACAGACGGCGAGAAAGAAGATCATCCCACTCTGCAGATTATTCTCCAGAAGTATCCCCACAGTTTTAGATGACGGTTCATTGGCCGAGGATTTGGATATGCGACGGCGGGTCTCTGCCATGTGCGAAGGAGGTTCACGGCGGCAAGTTAAACGGAAAACGGAACAGATGGAGGTAATGGGACAAACGGAATGAGTGGTAGGATTCAAGGGATTCGGAATTGCGGACCTGAAAATTGGTGAAATGCAATATTAGGGTTGATGAGAATTGGGGATCTAGGGTTTGGGGGAGAATTAAGGATCTAGGGTTTGGGGGATTGGGGATTTTTTGTTTTTACGGTTGTGAAAAAAAATCTACTGAATAAAGAAAGAATAGACATAGGTAAGTTATGTTTGATGGAAGAGAGTTGGTTTGTTTAGTTTGAGGGATAAGTGGTAATTTTACAGAAGAAAAGTATTGTGATAGTAGAAAGTGGGTGTGTGTGTGTTAATAGTTTATGAGAAAGTGAGTGTAGATGTAAAATTCTCTAAAACAAAAGAGTATGCATGCTTTGAGATTTGATTTAAAATCTGTCGTTGGATCAGTCCATTAATCGATGGTAAAAAGACCAGACCGTCAGGCTATATTTGAGTCCATTACAAATTACTTAACGATCAGAGACAAGTCTATTCATTATTTTACCATCGTTTGGTCGTGATTTTTTAATATAGTAAATTTGTAGCATCTATAGTTTTGTAACTTTTGTTTATTTGTGTTTAGTAGCTTTTTTTCTTTTTACTTTTTTCAACATGGTTCTATTAGAATTAGATACTAGAAAACTCACCGTTTTAAAACAGATTGCCAACAATTACTTTTTCTCACAACACACCGAATTTTTTTTGAGTAATATTAGTAACTACCACTAGACTCAAAAAGAATTGAGAAAATACCACTGAGTCACAAAACTTTGGAAACTACCATTTTTCAGTGATGTGAAAAATCAAAACTGCCCTCAAACAAAAAACAAAAGATGTATCAGCATTACATGTGATCTTAATAAATAACGTGTAATACAAAAAAAATGCATGTTATAAAAAAAAAAACGACGGAGATTCCAAGAAAATTTGATATTCAGTGAAATAAAAATGAAGATCTTTGACTATTAAAGGAAGAATGTACACATAAATATGTAGAGAGTTAGGATGACACTACTGTTGATGGCATAGGAGAGGTAAAGAAGGTGGAGAATCAAGAGCAGTTGGAGAATGAAATAAGAGGAAGTGATGGTGGTGTTGGTCTTCATGACTGTAGTTAATGGTGAAAAAGAGAGAAAAAAAAAAAGTAAGGGATGAAGATGAACAGAAATGGAAGTTGTTGTATCTTTTAACTCAAAAAAAAAAAAGAGGGTATTATGGAAAAGATGAAAGCATATTTTGGATACTATTTGGTAAAATGATAGTTCCTTAATTTCTTTTAAAAATTGTGCTATCTATTACATATACTTTTTTTTTTTCTTATAATTTTTGCTATATGTTTGGGAAGTTATTGACTACCCCGCAATTTTTTACAACCGCCATATTTGTGGGTCGTTTCACGCATTTGATATTTTGATACATGAATCATACAGCTCATATATATTTTCTGTACCACTATATAACATTCTATATTGTCCTAAATCAACTTGACTTGGTGGACATGAACGGTGATGGGTAACTGAATTTTGTTTTAAGTACAATGTTCTTTATATATAAAAATTACAAAATCTAAATTACTTGTTTTAAAGCATTTAAACCAGTAAAGTCTTAAATACGTGTCACAAAATCTTTGAAATACCCTTTGTCCCCAAGAATTCATCTCTTATGTATCTTTATCGCATGTGATGATATGACTTGTGACACAATATATGATCAAGACATTTTTATTTATGAATTAAACAATGTAAAATCAGATTTTATGCAATAATGATTTGATAGACAATAAAGGAAAATTAGAAAATAAAAAAACAAAATTATGACCAAGACATATAGTATATATATATATATTGCATGTTGTGTTGCGGAAAAATATAAAAAAGAGAACAAAATTACATTGTAAAGGAGTGAAGACTGAGGAGTGATAAAATGGGAATGTAGAATGGCCAATCACAATTCAAAAGGTGGTTGCCTTTTAGGCTTTTTATATTCCAACCACTGTCTCAAACATTAAATAAGATAAAAAAGAGACATCACTTTTCTTTTCACTATTTTCGTTTTTTGTTTGTTATGTATTCTTGTTGAAAATAAAATATTATTTTGCATTATTCAGTTTTTTATATATAGAAAGTTGTAAAAATCTATCACAACAGATTTGCCACTATTATATCCCACTCTTCATTGTGGGATATTATAGATACCATTATGTGGTCTTTGATCTGTTTTTTTTTTAAAGTTAATAAACAAATTAGTTTTCAAAATTACATTGGGGAAACAAAAGAAAAGTTGTATATGTATATTTGTGACAAAAAAAGGTGTATATGTATATATATTGTAATATACGCAATGTGGAATATTAAATATTGCATTTTAGATGTGCTTACCTTTGAAATCATAGCAAATTATGGGTCTAGCGCAACCTAATAATTCGAGATTTTGTTCTGATTTTATATATGACAATTTATAAGAAAAAGATAAAATTCTAAAACTAAGATAAAAAAAATTGTAGCCAGAATATATGGTTCTATTTCGTTGTTATTTCCTAACATATACATTGTTGATGGTGACAAAATATATACATTTGTTGGATAAAAACAACTCTTAACATGTATATAACGTTATGGTGTAGAATTATGTTTTTACTATATAACGTGGTTTAGAATTTTTCTTAAGAAAGTGCATGCCAAAAGTGAAAGAAAAAAACTAGAATATTTCAGAAAAATATATATATATATATATATATATATATATATATATATATATAAACCGGTCAGCTACATTTTATCTCCTTCTACAAGTTGGATAATTTGACTATTCCCATTCAAACAAAACATCATTAGAGAAAACTCTAAAAATGATCACGCTATATCATGATTTCTTTTTTGTCGGCAAGTTTATGTTTCCAGGAAAAAAAAAACGGAGAGTTCAATGTCGTCGCATAATGTAGAAGATAAGATGATGCAATAGACCATTTGTACTTAAACGTCGTGAGAAAATCTTATTACATATTTCTTTATAATCACTGTTTTATTACCCCTAGAATGAAAGAGCCATAATAAAAGATGGTTAAAACTTAAAAGCAGTGTCCTGAAACAAGCGAATTCGCTCAATTGCATCATTATTTTTTGACATCACTGCACACATCATTTTTCACCTAGAATTTTAAGATACTTTTTCTTTTAGTTTGAGAAAATTAGAAAAACTGAATGAGTTAGTTACGAAATTATATTTGATTTCAGTCAAATGCAGATAGCCGAGATTTGTTTTATTATAATGTTTGTATTCAGTACAATACTCGTTAGAAACTGTTAGGTTGTTAAATGTTATGAACGTAAAGTCTGAGTGTTATTGATAGATGTACAAGAGTCTTTTATATAAGAGAGATCCTAAACTTTAGGGATATGAACTAATCCTATATAACAAATAGATTACAACATAGTTTAGTTATCCTTATTTCTATACCCCCCTCAAGTTGGGGGTGAGAGATCCTGAATGGCCAACTTGGAAAGTAGATATTCGAACGTTGGAGCAGGTAAGACCTTGGTTAGTATGTCTGCAGGCTAGTCCTTTGTAGTGATATGATCAGTAGTAATGAGCTTCGCCTGGACAGCATCACGAACAAAATGACAATTAGACTCAACGTGCTTTGTCCGCTCATGAAAGACTGGGTTTGCGGCAATGTACAAAGCCGACTGACTGTCACAAAACATCCTCATTGGTGCAGGATAAAGAACCCCAAACGAAACCAGTAATTGCTTGAGCCATTTCAACTCCTTCAAAGTAAAAGCCATCGAACGATATTCCGCCTCGGCGGAGGACTGAGAGACAACATCTTGTTTCTTGGTTTTCCACGAGATCGGAGAAGACCCAAGCAAGACAATATAAGCACTAAGAGAACGGCGTTGGAGAGGAAACATTATCCGATACTGCAGTCGGAGTAGAAAACGACGGAGAATCAACAACAGGAACCGGAGTAGTAACAACCGGACACGGAGGCGAATCCACCATAGCGTCATGAGTAAGTGGTATAGGGGAGGATGACACTGGCGGAATAAGAGGAAGAGGCCAATCATCAATAGCAATATCCGGTTGATAAACAGGAGGTGGCACAGTGGTAGCATGAGAAACGACAGGGAACTTATCTTCAAGAAAAATAACATCACGACTAACAAAAAATTCTTGACGTTCAATATCGTACAAACGCCACGCCTTCTTGCCGTAAGGATATCTTACAAAGATACATTTGCGACTCCTATCACTGAATTTATCCTTGTCACGTGGCCTCCGATGAGCATAACTTAAACAACCAAAGATACGCAAAGAAGCATAAGTCGGAGGGGAACCATAAAGCATCTCATACGGCGTTTTGCCCTGGAGAATAGGTGTAGGAGTACAGTTGATAAGATGAGCGGCAATCAATACACTCTCTCCCCAAAACGAAACCAGAAGCGAAGCCTGGAACAGAAGGGCACGAGCAACATTAAGAATATACCGGTGTTTGCGTTCAACACGGCTGTTCTGTTGCGGTGTATCCATGCAAGAAGTCTGATGTTCAATACCATTGGCACGAAAATAAGCAGAAAGAGCCATAAACTCGGTGCCATTGTCAGATCGAACAGCTCTAAATGGTTTGTCAAATTGTTTAGTACACATAGCACAAACGTTTTGCAGCAATCCCTTAACCTCAGATTTGGCCAACATCAGATAAATCCAAATGGCCCTAGAGTAGTCATCAACAATGGTGAGAAAATAAGCAGCACCACATGATGAAACAGTACGATAAGGTCCCCAAACATCGCAGTGAATTAAAGCAAAAGGTGCGGAAGCTTTATTAAAACTCTCAGGAAAAGTGGAACGTGTTTGTTCGCACGTAAGCAAATATCACAAGGATGTATTTTGTCAAAATCAACCACTAAACTATTAAAAACCGGTAATGTAGAAAGCACTTTGTAAGATGGATGACCAAGTTGACAATGCCACAAAACAGAAGGAGAAGCAGTTCCCTTGCTAGCTTGATGAGCTCTTGCAAGTCGAACACCCTTGAAGTAGTAGACCCCCTCTCGCTCTTCACCGGTGCCAATCAGGGTCCTCGTAAAACGGTCCTGTAATACACAAAGAGTATGAGAAAAGATAGCAATGCATCATGTTTGCTTAAGTAGGCGTGATACCGAAATAAGAGTACAATTGAAATCCGGAACATAGAGAACATTGGGTAAGAAATAATCAGTATTCAACTGTAATGTCCCTATCTTTGTAGCACGAGAAGCCGTGCCATGAGGAAAAGTGACCGCAGAAGGCATAATATCAATAACTTTGTGCAACAAGGACAAATTGCCCGTCATATGGTGAGAGGCACCAGTGTCTATAATGACATCAGTGAGATTGGTTTTACCAGACAAACGTTCAGTAGAAAGTTGGCTCTATTGATTCTGAAGAAGACTGATTAGGGCGGCAATCTAGTCAGCAAGAACCGGAGGAAAATAAGCAGGGACAGGAGCGGAAACTGCATTCGCATGAACACGTCCAGAAGAAAAAGACCGACCACCACCACATCCCCTTGTACTCTGTCCAGAAGCAGAGCGTTGTTGTTGTTGTTCAAGGAACCACTCGGGATAGCCGTGTAAGAGAAAACACTCCGATGCGTCGTGTCCCTTACGCTTGCAGTGAGAACACATCCGATTGGGATCACGACTCCAAACATTAACGGCGGCAGCAGTAGCAGGACCTGATAGAGAAACAGGGGAAGATTCGGTTTTAACAGCAAATCCCACAGCTTCGTGTCTTGTATCAGTAGAGCGCATGTTGTTGAGATATTGTTCGGCCCGGATAACACGTGAATAGACGATGTTCAAGTCAGGAAGAGGCTCCTCGTCAATGATTTGAGATCGAATGTGACTAAACCGCGACTCATCAAGACCAAAAAGAAATTTGTGAACCTTCCTATCCTCAGGTTCTTTCTCAAGGTCAGCCGCAGCAGCACACGTACATGTAGTAGTAGATTGAAAAGCTTGTAACTCTTCCCACAGTTTAGAGAGACGACCGTATAACTCAAGAACAGATTGGCCGTTCTGTTTACAATTTGTAATCTCATCCTCCAGAAGATGTTTACGAACACCATTCTTTACCGAGAACCAGCGCTTAAGAGACTCCCAAAGCCTGAAGGCTTCAGGAACATGAGAAACAGTAGAGCGGACTTGTGGATCGATAGCAGTGCGTATCCATCCCACAATCATAGAGTTAGTAGAAATCCATCGGGCAAGATCAGGATTAGAGGTAGGTTTTGGAATAGAATCATCAATAAACCCAATCTTTTGTTTAGCTTGGAGAGAATTCCAAAGCTCTGTTGTCCATTCTGAGTAGTTATCACCACGAAGCAAAACAGGGGTGATAAGGGAGCCAGGATTATCTGAAGTATGTAGAGTATATGGAGTCTCCAAAGGGGTGTTCTCCGCCATAGTAGAGGTAGTAGTAGAGGAAGTAGTAGATGAAATAGTAGAGGAAGTAGTCATGAGAACAAGTATGAATTGTGATTTGAAAGAAAACAAAAAAAAAAGAATCAAAGCCAAGCACAGAACAATTCTAAAAAAGAAATCGCTTGTTTGGCTCTGATACCATGTTATGAACGTAAAGTCTGAGTGTTATTGATAGATGTACAAGAGTATTTATACAAGAAAGATCCTAAACTTTAGGGATATGAACTAATCCTATATAACATATAGATTACAACATAGTTTAGTTATCCTTATCTCTATATTAAACTTGGTTAATTATGTTTTGCTTTTAATACAATTTAAAGATTTCATCTCCACAAGATTTTTTTTGGTTGTAGAGAGAGGACGTTTGTAATCATCCCGAACTAGTAAAATCTTTCACCAAGGCTTTTGCGGAGAAAGAAATCATGGTGTCAAATTTTCCTAAATCACTTTCATCTCTTTACAAAAAGCATCAAAATTTAATTCCGCAATTGTCTTGACGAGATATTTGCTTCTTCGATCCATATATTGTTAGAACAAACTTATAGTTCGTATTATTAGACAAACAGTCTGTTTGAACTGCAGGGTCTTGTTGTCTAATACGTATAATGGTAATAGTTTTCATATAAAATATTATTTTTAAAAACATATATTCTTTAATTGACATAGTGTCGTGAATATTTGGAAAAAATATAAATAAAATAAGTATTATATCGTTTTGACAGACAAAAAAATAGGTTAAAAAAACACTTGGAAATAAAATAATATTACAAAAATATTCTCTTTATAAGTAAACTCGTATGGATGCCTTCTCTTTCATTCTCTCCATGAACTCTCTCTCCCTCTCTGTACTCTTTTTATCAATTCCTATTTGATTCAAACATTTCCTTTGTGGGTTCTTTGAGTCTAGAAAATGTCTGAGAACGAAGTCAAGGATCCTCGTATCGATGGCATCAAAACTAAGATCCGTGTCGTTCCAGATTTTCCCAAGAAAGGTTAGTTTTATTTTCTTCCTCAGTTTTATATTTAATAATTAGATGTTTCTTTTAAGGTCTCTGTTTTTTTTTTTTCGGTTACTGAGAAAAATTGTAACATTGTTTGTCATCACGGTCCAAAATTTCTTACACGACTTGGGAAGTTATGGATACAATGCAAGTACTGTTTTCTTGATTGGAAGTGGGTTTAGATTATTTAAGAATAATAATGTGAAAATTGCAGGAATAATGTTCCAAGACATAACAACACTGCTGCTAGATCCTAAAGCTTTTAAAGACACTATTGATTTGTTTGTTGAGAGGTATCGACACATGAACATCTCGGTGGTTGCAGGTACTATTATTTATAGATAAATAGTTTTCTATATATATAAAGTCAAAACATAAGTAATTCATTTTATTTGTCGTAATTTTATTCTTTTGCTTTATCTAATTTTAGTTAATATATAAACCTCGTGTTGGCAAACAATATAATATATATTTATGTTGATGCATTTAGTTGAAGAAGATAATATAAAAATTGGATGAAGTTGGTCTGTGTTGTTTAGGAATCATGATTCATAATAAGACAATTGTGCCATAGTGGTAAGAATGTTTGCTACAAGTGTACCAAATTCAAGGTTTTACTATTTCTATATAAAACCTTAACCAAACCGAGATGAAACTTTAACATGAAAAAAACGAAATGCGAAAAGTGCGATTCTTTATTATTCGAATTTCCAAAACTAAAACGACACCAAATGAAATGCAATTTCAACTTGATTTTGTATTTCATAAACTGAAAAAAAAAAACTGAAACATAAAACGAAAATTATCTGATTAGACATTCTTAAAGTGTAAGTGGTGGAATCTGGTTTGGATAAATGGGTGGTTGATTTATGAATGCCACCTTTTTAAAGGGTTGGCCCCTAAATAAAGTTTAGTTCTATTTTTCCTCTCATCATTGTTTTTCAACGGCTCTCTTTATTTCTATATGTTGGTGATAGTAACATAATTATTTAATTACTCAATATAGTTTTCTTATTTTCTTTTTCAAACGACTTTTAATATGTTTGGGTGCATTAGACATAAGCTGTAGTGCAAATGCTAAACTGGAAGCATCTTAACACCATTTTGAATTATAAAAAAATATATATCCGATTTCGGTTAGAAACCAATTATGAACATACACATAACAGTAGACTTAAGGGTCATTGCAACAATTGTATATATATTATATAACTGTAATTTCTAATATTTTGTTGTTACAATATATGGTCGTTTCAAAGTATTTCGAAGACTTAACCAAACATTTATCTTATATATATATATATAATATTTTTTCTTAATTATTGGACCTCAATTTATAAATATAAAAAGTATGAGAACTATATGATATATTCGGACCCTATTCAAATGCGTATTCTTGCACGTGGTATTTGTTAAAGGAATTTGATATCATTGTATACATACTGGGATATACACATAAAAATACATAAGAATTTATATATTAGAAGTTCAAAACCATATGTAAACTTGGTCCTTTGTAGTTTGTATCATTTAAGTTGCCCTGTGCTATAGAATATGTCTCTTGCGATTGTTCTACGGACAAAAGAGTAAGTTCTTTGGTTTTTTTTCTTTTGTTAAAGTCAATACTTTTGACTTTGTCTCTTCCTTTACAAGAATGTTTTCAGGGAATCTTCATTTAACAGTAGGAGAATTAGGGTTTCGCGTGGGTGGCTCTCGCATGCACGTCGTGTTGTAGTGTCCTATTCGTATTGACCCTAGCTACCACTATATATATATACAATTGGCAGTTAAAATGTGGTAGTCGATTTTCTTTTAAGGTATAGAGGCTCGCGGTTTCATATTTGGTGTACCCATCGCATTAGCCATTGGAGCAAAATTCGTTCCTCTTCGTAAACCCAAGAAATTGCCCGGTTAAACACTATACCAAACTTTTATCAACAATATTCTTTTTTTTTATAATTATTCTTAAAGGCCAAACAATAAAACAAAAATTAACTTTATATTATTCATAATCAGGCGAAATAATATTCGAAGAGTATGAGTTGGAGTATGGAAGTGACCGGTTGGAAATGCACGTCGAAGCTGTAGATTCCGGTGATAGAGCATTGGTCGTAGATGATCTTATTGCTACGGGCGGGACTCTCTGTGCTGCCATGAATTTGCTCAGTAAATTACAATTTCTCAAATTTTCAAGAATATAACTTGCAAATCATTTGCCACTTCTTTAAAATACGAAAACGCTTACCATCATACTGACATTAATTTATTTGGAATTCCTCGAATTAAAGTTTTCAATGGTGTTCCTACTCTTAGACCTACTAGATTCAATTATAAACTCGAAACATTTTTCACTAATCTTGATGAATATATATTTACTGTATTAGGAAGAGTTGGAGCAGAGGTCGTTGAATGTGCATGCGTTATCGAGTTACCCGAATTAAATGTAAGTTAACGTTCATGAATTTTATTTTCCGGGTTACTTTCATAGTAATATAATTAAGTACGTGGAGGTTTATATATTTTTCTTTGTGTGCAATATTTAAAAATTTGCAGGGGAGGGAGAGATTAGAAGGAAAGGCATTGTATGTTCTCGTTGAGTATCAATGAAGTCATTATTATTTTTAAAATTGGAGAAAATTAGTGGGCAAGGCAATACAAAAATCTTAAGCATAATGCGATGGTTTTTAGATTTGGGTCAATTGGTCGGTTAATTTATGTTTTTTTTGAATTTATGGAACAACGGGCGAAGATTACAAATTTAAATTTGGCGTTTTGCAAAATTTCGTGTCCCATCTATGTATGAGAAGCTCCCATGGGAATTGAATGGCTTGGTTCGTATCTAAGTATAAATTAGTTAATTGGTTTTCTATATTCTAGTATTGTGATGTTATATATTGGAGATTAAATAAATGGACTCCAGTGGGAAAACAATTGATAAATGAGGGTTTTAATTTTAATCTCTCTATATTGATATTAATCTTTGATGATATGAAATATAAATGGGAGTAGCAAATTATCGCATGACTAATGGTGCTTAAACTGAAGGTTGCATTTTGCTTTTGTTCTATACCCTACAACCATCGACATTGTTGAAATAAGATATTAGAATAAGACCTGGGTCATGGTGCACGTAGGAGTTTTGATATCATCATAAAGATGGCCTAGAGGAGGGCCTACCTGTAAGAGAGGCAAATGTTTCATCCCTCTCCGATGGTTAAATCAACTTATAAATCCGATAGTGAAGGAATGGAATATATTTTTGTTAAATGAATATATGTGGACTTGACGGATAAATATACATCGTATTCTAGGGTTGACACATTTAGCAAAAATTACAAACAAAATTTTAGAACTCTACAATTTAAATTTCTCAAAATTCAATTCGATCGACTTAGACTAATATTAATATTGGTCAAAGACTAATAGCCTATCCTAATGATGGCCTAAGACTCTAGTTTTTTTTTTATTTTTTTATTTTTTTTTATTTTATAGAAATCTAAATATTCATATTAATGAAAAGTTTGAGGTTTACAAAAGAGCCACCTATAATTTTTGTAACCTTGCCAAAAAAAGAAATAAAAAATAAGGGTTACAAATAGCGTTGAGTGTAAATCAACTAAAAAAAATTATTTAATCCAAAGTGCCATGAGCATCCTGAAATGCTTTCAGGACTTTCTGGCATCGATGGTGTTGCGGATCTCTGTCACAATCTCCTGATAGGCAGCAGTAGGAGAAAACAAAACCTGGTTATGAAGAATAGTGTTCCTAAGCTTCCAGAGGTGATACACCACAGCTTGACACGCAAGCTTCCGGATGATTGGTGGAGCTAAGTCCGATTTAATCTTTGTCCAGGCGAGAAGTGATGGCCAGGTATGAAAAGCCAGTGGACGCAGCCGAAGATGGGACTGAACCCGCGACCACACCTGTTTGCTAAACGGGTACCTTAAGAAAAGGTGAACATGAGACTCCTCAGAGGCCGAACAGATACAACAAGAGGTAGGAGTGGAGATGCCCCAGGCATGTAGTCTATCGCGGGTTGGCAGTCGATGCAGATATGCAACCCACATTATGAAGGCGTGTTTAGGCGTGTTTAGGCGTGGCTCCTTTAAACCATATCAACGATGACCATTCTTTGATATTGGATCGCTCTCTGATACAATCTCAGTTTTTTGCAGTGTGGAAGTTTGAGAGCTTTTGATTTTGAACGACCCACTTGTAGCAGTCGATACCAGCATCAGGCCTGATTGAAAAGAACATGTCAAGGAAGGAATGCAACTCACGCTCCTGGTCCGACCTTGGAGATGGCAAGTGCCAAATGTTTCCCTCACACGCATCAGCCACAGAGAGTTGGGAAGAAATCCCAAACCGAACAGGTCCGTCATTACCAGTCAGGTTTATTAACGGACCAAGATGGCACCAAGCATCATACCAGAAGCTAGCACGCTCTCCATTGCCCAGATCACACTTGATCAACGAATGAGCCATAGGGCGAAGTGCCAAAAGGGATTTTCAGTTCCATGAATCATTCGTAGAAGCCTTAATAGACCAGAAGCTTTTACCTTTGATGTGGTGGAAATGATGCCAGGCAACCAAAAGGGAGCCACTCCCTGAAAACAACAGCCATACAAGCCTGAGACAGAGAGTGGAGTTCCAGGTACTCAGTCGCCGCAGTCCTAACCCTCCCTCCTGCTTTGGATAGCAGATGTCAAACTATGCAACCTTCGCTCCTTTACTACGGTCTATCGAGCTAGACCAAAGGATTCTGCTACATAGGGATTCTATCTTCTTGATACACGCCTTTGGTAAGATGAAGGTTGATAACCAAAAGTTGATCTGACCATAGATGACAGATTTCAACAGTTGGAGCCTGCCCGCATAAGAAAGAGATCTAGTTGCCCAGGCATTGAACCGTTTCGTTAGCTTGTCGATCTGGGGGGAGTATTCAGAGACTCTCAGCTTCCTACTCATCAGAGGGAGTCCCAAGTAACGAATAGGCAAGGAGCCCGTAGTGAATCCAAAGTTTGCAATGTCCAAGGATTCACTAGGCTCCAGACCCGCCGTGAATAGTTGGGTTTTTTCACAGTTCATACGAAGCCCTGACCAAGAAGCAAATAGATCCATAGCATCACTGATTCCTTGTAAAGATGAAGAGAAGCCATCAAAGAACACCATTACGTCGTCTCCAAACATAAGGTGGGTCTGTCTAGCTCTTTGGTTTTTGGATGGTGCTGGATGAACCCCGCTGCACAACTTGACCTCATTAACCCACTGAAGATCTCCATGGCTATAACAAAGAGGTAGTGAGAAATAGGGTCTCCTTGGCGTAGTCTGCTCGAGCTTCTGAAGTATCCAGAAGTAACGCCATTGACGGAAACAGAGAAGTTTGGAGTGGAGATGCACTGTCTGATCCAAGTTATGAATCGTTTCAGGGAAATGAAGAGCTTGCATTGTGGCAATTATGAAGTCCCATTTCACCGAATCAAAGGCTTTGCGGAGGTCAACTTTAACCATTCCCCTAGGGCCAATATTCTTCATACTGTATCCATTGACCAATTCCGAGGCTAAGAGCACATTCTCAGCAAGGAGGCGGCCGGGAAGGAAAGCTGACTGGGCGTTAGAGATTACCAAGGGCAGGAGAGCCTGTAGTCTTCCAACTATGAGCTTCGAAATCACTTTGTACACGGTGTTTGGGACAAGAAGACTCTAGTTTGGGACAAGAAGTTGACTTCCGCCACCACCATATCTTTATGGTTCCATACTGTCTTTCTTCAAATTTATTTTCATTAATCGATAAACTAAATATGCACTTGTTAAGGAAATTCATCTTTCAAGCAGTTGTTTATGCGCTGTGGAGAAAAAGAAACTCAAGGCTTCACACCGCTATCTTTAAACCGATCTACGTCACTTGTTAAGGAAATTTAACTCTTTATTCGGGCAAAGCTTAGCTTGCAGGTCTTGACCGTTAACCAGTTCTTATTCAACGATTGAGGGTACTTCATGAACCTTCCTTGCATCATGGTTTCGTTCTTTTCAGAGATAGTTCATCCTTCCCAAGTCTTTCATCCCAATTTATTGCTTCACTTAAGTTTCCTGTCTTGTTTCATCTCAGTTTTTTTCATTTTCCAGCTTAAAGTGTAATCTCAAATGTTTTTCTGTTTTTGGATTGAAGGAAAATGAATTAAAAAATACTATGACTATGTATTAGCAAAAGAAAAAGAAAAAAAAACTAGAGATGGATCATATGTACACAGGTTTTTTTTTTGGTGAATATAATTTTACATTAATATATAGAGAAAAAAAGTTTTTTCTTTAAAAGACAAACTAGTTGTCTAATACAAACTCATGCGTCGAAGGTAATTAGCATGACCAGCAAAATAAAGTTGACTGAATCTTAAAGTATACATAATAGTCATGATATCGTATTCATAGTACTACAGATAATTATTCGACCGATTTAGGCTTAATATTGGTTAAAGGCCCAAACATCTGTCACTCACAAGCTCATACTTGTAAGCAAAACAACTAGCAAAATAAAGCATTTAGTCTGACAAAAATGAATGCATAAACATGTACTGTACATCAAAGTACTGTATATATAAAAATAAACATGTAGTGTACTATACGTCCATATTTGATCGAATGGGGTTCTTGACCCAGAAACAAAATCATATATGTTTTTGTTACCTTTACCTTGTGCAATCAATCATTTAAATATTCTTTTTCTCTTAGTATTCAATTTGTTTTTGTTTGTTTTGTTTAGGTTTTACATAGTCACACCTTTAAATAGTAATATAATAAATGAAGGATTATGATTAGAAAGTTAGAGGTTCATGCTTGGACACATATGAGAAGTTGAATGGGTTCAGTATAAAGAATGAAACTTGAAATATAAGTATCCAATCAAACTTAACAAATGTTAATTGCTTGTATTTTACTTCTATTTTTTCATTCATATCTGTTTGGTTGTCCCTCTCATCTCATTGTTTGATAAAAATCATCTACTATATACACATATTATATAATGTGGGATAAACTTCTTTAAGATATCTTATTGGTGGTTTTAGATTTCCTATAATTCCATATGAATGCCATTAAACAGTAGAAAGTTAGATACAAAACGGATAATTAAAATATAATAATATCAAACTGTTGCTTGAAAGCAAATGCTTGCTGCAATAAAAAATTTCAAAACTTTGTCTAAAACAGTTGACATACTACCACATGTATTGTCTATTTTTTTTTAAATATATGTTATCATAGATAAATTAAATAATTAAGTGCATAATGTAAAGAACTATTATTAGGATTTCCACTTGGTCTTGTAATTATAGATCATCATCATAATGTAAGTTAGTCATCCACCAAATCTTTCAATTTTCATGATTTTTTTTTCTTTCTGATCACGCTTTTTCATAGTCAAACTTTAATCTGCCTTGATGACCAACAAATAAGTAAAGTTAATCCATAACTAACTTCTGTTAGAAATGTTGAAGTGCATTGTATCGTACTCAAATCTACGTTTATATGACTCAGAACGATGGTGACGGATTAATATTGTGTAGTAGACAAAACGAATTATAAAATATAATGGTGATATTCTTTTGTCAAATAAAATGTTTGGATTTCTAATAAAGAAAATAATATTTTGACTGGCTTTGTTTGACAACTTCATCACAATGAGTGGCATCATGTTTTAATGTAAAAAAGTGAAAATTATTTACACCGCAAATATATATACTATTGATTGACATTTCTACTTCAATTCGAGAAAAGAAAAAACAATAGAAAAAAACAAATTCATGTTTTGTTTTGGCCTCGTTGCTCCTCTCACTCTTCGACCAAAACAAGACCACGTCTATCGGGTTCACGTATGCATGTATCGGTTCCTTAAATTTAAATTTAAAGACGAGAATATTTCATTTCGAATCAAAACCCATAATCTTTATCATTCACGTATGCCTCTCTATAATTCTTACGTAATCATTTTGTTCAAATCAGAATGTACCGTATTTAACACATTTCCTCATAATGTATCATTCTTCTGAAAACTCATCTTCATTTCCTCACATAACTTTTGTAATAAGACCAATAACGACAAATATTCTTGTGTAATTCAAGATTCTCAGTAACTTTAACAATAAACTATATATATGCATGATTTGCATTTGAGTTGTCTCTATGGCAGTCAATGAATTATATAGACCACTTGGTGATCTGTTTGGTGAATAGACGAAGCTCATTTATTAGTGGATTAAAACGACAAGATCAACCTACACCGTATTCTGCGGTATAATTTCGTGGTTTCCATTCCTGTTTGGGTGCACCATTAATTTACGAATCTGTCTTAATACATGTGCATTCAAACAAAACAAAACAAAGAGATACTCTTATTTAATCAAAACATCACTTATACTAATGAATAGTTTATCCATTTCAATTTTGTATGCATCAATGACTTTTATTCAATATCGAATCCTTCCTAACTTTCTGAACCTTAAACATGAGAATGTATATATTGGTCTCCAAAACAAAAACCCAACAAATTGAACCAAATTTTAATATAAATAAAAAATACCAAGCCGATAAAACAAACCAAAAAAAAAAAATGGAACCAAATTATATAAAATTTAAAATTCTGTTTTTATTGTTATAATTATATTTTTTTTTTTACAATCTGAAAAAGATTAGGAAACAAGGCAACACGGCGCGTGCATCGAAAACAATCAACTCACCAGCTCGACCCGCTACTGAATCCGACCCGAATTCACCTTTCTTCGCAACCCGACCCGCTATTACTCTACAAATCAGCATAGCTCTCCTCCCTCCTCCTCCGCCTGTGCTCGCGTGCGCTTCACCGCTCCCTGAAAACGTACAAACCGCCGCCCCTTTACCCCCGGGAAAAACCCACGCGCCGCCGTTAATCCCACCCGGAATCGGACCCATCGGAAAAAACCTCATCATCTCATTCCCATCAGCCGAACACCTCGCGTCTTCGTCACACGCGCTGCCGTCGACGTCATCGGAACCCAATTCGTTACGCGATCGCGATTTCACAGCCTCTCTGTATTCCTCAAACCGGGTCACAGCTCTGGACCCGTTTTCAACTTTAAAAATCATCTCAACCCGACCCGGAAACTCATCGGAGCTCCAACTAGATTGGAATATAATCTCCACGACGTTTCTCGACGGGTGACCGTCTGGCAGATCGGTCAGAACGGGCAATGCACCAGATTCAGAGGAAGCTCGAGCAGATACGCTTCGTCGGGTCGGGTGATGGGAGTTGGATTCTGATTCCGGTCGACGAGAAGAAGAGCGTAAACGCCGTAAACTTGGATCGGGTTTTGGGTTTTTCTTAACGGATCCGGGTCGGGTATCGACGACGTCTCTAACGTTTTTTCTGCAGCTGTAACTTGGCAATACGAGTTTACCATTGTTGTGGGAGTGATGATGATACACATCGTCGAAGGCTCTTGATTTGCAATGTAAAGATTTGACCCACCCGATCGGCATATTTGGGTAGGTATAGGATTCGGATCCTGGTTTGTGTCTGAAGAAGTTAAAGTTTCGAGATTTGTAAGGGCTTTGAAGCTTTTGGTTTGTGTATTGTTGTTGTAATGGTAACGTATGAATTGAACATTGTCGTCCCGCCGTCTTAAAATGAGCGTTTTATCGGTTGGTGTTTCTTTTATAATAAATGACGATGTTACCCTTTTTTTAATCTTGAGGTATTGACTCTTGACCCACGTCAACGTGAATTCTCAGCTTCTTGTCTGATTTTTGTAACACAAACGTACTTAAGTACATATGATGCTTTTTTTGTTTTTAAAGAGAATGTAATTCATAAAATACCCATGATTATCTGGTGAACATTATATATGAATATATGAATATATCTTTTATTCAAGTTTTTTTCTCTCTCTAGTGAATTTTAAACTATTCTGAAAAGCATACAAAAATATTCGAAAAACAAAGGTCATTTTAAGTGAAAATAACACATTTTTAATTTAACAAACAAAAGATTTACTCAATTACATTTGTGTTATATTTTAGTGACAACTTCTTGAGAAACCGAAAATTCCTACTTAATTCTTATTGAATTTTTCAAATTTTAAACAAGTAATCGAAGTCATATGTTTGGAAGTTTATTTGATGGAACTCTATAAGACTTTACACGATATCCTAATTCTTATCTCTAACTTTCGTAAAATTATGTTGTTTTTTGTTTTCAGACAAAAATAATTACACAGTAGATATTTTGTGAAAGTTTTTCAACCTAAGAGCAACTCAAATAATGGAGGAAATAGAGATGAGAAACATACCTCAGATTGAATTAACATACATATATCACCTACCCAATTATACAACTATAAAAAGAAATTATATAAATAAAATAATATTTCATTTTAAAAAAAATTTCTGCATTTTTGCCGATAAAACTGCTCTAAATGTAATTCTTTATTGCCCAAAAGAAAAAAGAAACGCAAAATTTGTAATTTCTGGATGTATTGTCATGTTTATCTTTTTATGTATCGTTTCAGTTTAATCGGATGTTCATAACTTTGTTTTGCCTTTTTTAATATCAATTATGCACGTCCTTACGTATGGAGTATACTGTCATTATGAACTGGTAACATTCGTACTCATATGTGTTTGTTTATGAACACGAATTTGAATTTAATGAAAATGATACGCATTCATTGTTTTATGGATTAAAAGTTGTTGGAGAGGGGAAATATATAAACGAGACAATCAGACAAATGTAACAATTTTTCACTTAAAAATAGTTGGTGAAGATTTTTTTTAAAAATCATTAAATGGAGAAAATGGCTACGGCCTATGGGGAATGTGTTTGCTGTTTTTAAACATGTTGAGAGCTAAAATGAGTAAAGTCTATTGTCGGGTGGTGAATTTACTGAGAGGTATTCGTATATTATTAGTATCACAACAATAACAACGAACTAGGTAACAACCCGCACTATGTGTAGAATAAATAAATTTAAATAAATTATTATGAGTAAAACTATAATTATTGAATTAATATTCATTTGTGTCAAACATAATATATAATTAAAATATTTTTAATTCAAATTTTTGTTTATTTCATTTAAAATATGTATCACCGGTTAAAATCTTTGAACGTGAAAAAATTCTAACATAGTCGAGAAAATATTGATAAAATATTACTATTTATAGAAAGTGTCTTTTGTGTGGTTTAAAAACTAATTTATTGAAACAGTACAAATGATTAGATAAAAATATATATTAAAAATTATAGAATTTCTAAGAAGTGTAATATGCATTTACATAAAATATAAAAATATGAGTACTATTAAGTTCAAATTTCTATTTTAATTTGCTGATTTTTTTTTGTTACATTCATTTATTTTTTTAGTGTTTGGGAAAAAAAATTTTATATTATTTAATGAATAATTATTTTTACAAATAAAATTAGATATTACATTTTAAAAGTTTTTAAAAGTACACATTAACAAAATATAGTACACGTAAAATAATAGACATAATAGACATTTAACAACATCTTTTATTATTAGTTTTTGGTTAAACATATAATAGCATGTATTGTAAATAGTATTACCAAATGGGAGTAAATTACTAAAAAGTGTCTGGAGCTCTCTAGCGACGACACTTCAGCATTTTGAGAAAAATGCTTTCCTATTAATATATAGAGGATGGCATTGGTATAATCATAAATGGGAAGTTTCAACTGAGAATTTATAGTTTTATAAAAAATTGAAATGGAATGAAACTATATTAATCTAAGGGAATTTTAATAAATCTACCACATTCCATATAAAACTTTTCTAAAATGCCACATTCCAAAAACCTTTTCAAAACTACCACAATTAACTTTTGTCAGATAATAGAAAGACGAAATTGTCCCTGCAGAAAAAACAAAACTCTCGGATTTTTAATGTGATATGGGACAATTTAAATTTTTCTTTTATTTCGTGTTTTTAAATTTAAATTAAAAACACGAAAAAAAAACAAATCAACAATAGAGATATTTATCTGAAAAGTTATTGAGAATATTGTCGATAATGCCATGAACAGTAACATTGTTTCTCTCCAATACCACTTTCCTTAAAACCTCTTCTAAAATGCCATAGGATCCACTTTCATCTATTTAAAATGACAAAAATGCCCCCTATTTTCTTTCTCCTCTTTTCTCTCTCGATCTCTCATCCCTCATCTCTCATCTCTCTCTTTTCTTATCTCATCTTTCTTTCTTTCTTTCTTCAACAACAAATAAATCACTACACATGATATATATTTCTTCTTTGTTTTTTTTCTTTCTTTCTTATCTCTGTTTTCTTTCTTTCTTTCTTATCTTTGTTTTCTTTCTTTCCCTTCTTTTCTCTTTCTCTATTTGAAGATATTAATTTTCAAATCTGCTTATTTTTTTGTTCTCTACTACTCAGATTTGCGGCTCAGGTGGTGGACACAAGTGTTGAAATCCAAGAAGCCATCATTGGAAATCAAACTAGGTATTACTTAATAGACCAGATTTAGAAGAGAGGATTCGGATCTGGTCTACCGACATTTGTCTATCAGTGGACTCCGCTTGTCGATTATACGATTAGTGTGGGCAGACCTACAGAGGTGGACCAATTTTTTGTTATCGAAGGACAAATGCTGTCATCAAGCGGATCTGGTCCACTAAGAAAAACCGGTGGACAAAAACGTGGTGGACATTACTTTATAGACCAGATTTAGAAGAGATGATTCAAATTTAGTCTACCGATATTTGTCTATCAGTAGAATTTGCTTGTCGATTGTACGATTAGTGTGGACATACCTAATGGGATAGACCAATTTTTTGTTTGAAGGACAACTGTTATCACCAAGCGGATCTGGTCCACTAAGAAAGTCGGTGGACAAAAACGTGGTAGACAAAAACCTGTCCAAGCATTGATTTTGGTCCACCGGAGGCATCTGCATACATGAAGGGTGGAAAAAACTTGGTTGCACAATTTTTTTTATTTTTTTTTCTTCTTGTAATTAAAGGGTAAAAATTTTTACTTCTATGGCATAAAACAAAAAAGTGGCATTTCTAAAGAGAAAACAAAAAAGTGGCATTTTTCACAACTTTAATTTTGAAAATGGCATTTCTCATAAAATTCCCAAAGTTATTTTGTTGTTTCTTCTGTGGACCAAAAAACAAATAATTGTTGTCTACGAGATTTGGTGGAATATTATAAGACGGTGGACAAAATTTAGTTTTGTGAATGTCGCGTAGACAGGTTGAGGAGTACAAACTTGTCCATTAGCTTAAATTACTTGTCTACAACAAAAATAAATAAAGGACTAGTTGTCTCTCCGAGTTTAATCTGGTCCACCGAGTTAATAAAAATGTTGTTTACTAGAGTTACTTGTCCACAAATATAAAACTTGTCTATCGAGTAAATAAAGTATTGTCTTTGTAAAATAACTTGTCTATGATAAAATTAATAGTGGACAACCTGGTGCATTTAATTGGTCTATTGGTCTTGCAAGGAGAAGAGGAAGACTATGCCAACGACGAATGGTTAGATCCGGTAGTAAAAGTAAAACCAGCGACAGAACTAAAGGCAAGGACCAAGAGATATATATGAGGAGGCGATTTGGCGGTTCCGGTTGGTCCGGCGAAAGAGCTATGTCGAAAGAACTCCGGCGATGGCGGTGGTAAGAAAAGCTCCGAAAAGAGATGAAGACTGAGATGCAGAGGAGGATGACGGAGCTCCGAACGGAGAAGAACTAGGCTGAGAAATCCCGTCATGGCCGTTACTGATTCTCTTCTTCTTCCTCTCACTGGTTCGACGATCTACGTCCTGGTCACCTGCGTCAGCGTTAGTTTCCATCTCCGGGAGGGGTCCGCCGTTGAAGTTTCGTTTGGTTTCTCTTTGTTTTCAGATTTTTCATTTTGTTTTAGTTTCTATAGGAAAGATGAAGGGTTTCTAGACAAATGCAAAAAATAAAAAAAGAGAAATAACTAAAATATTTTTGGGACAAAAGCATGAAACGACAAGACCTTTGTGACCTACAGAAAATTAAAATTTAATTATTAAAAAGCTAAAAGGTTCGACTACTCTGAGGTTATATGCATCTTTTGCAATTCTCTAATGTGGTATATTCAGAAAGGATCAGGTGAATGTGGTAGAATCCACGAAGTTTGTTTTAAATGTGGTACATTTGCTAAAAATCTCTTAATCTAAGATATCAATCTTAGGCGATTTTATTTGTATGATAAAGTTCGTTTTAATGAACTCTCGGAAACACCAAAGCGTGCAATTTACGTATACGAGTATTAAATATTGTAAGTGAACGAAAATCATGAGAAGAAACCTATGAGTAGTGTTGGTTTATTATTCCTTTTTTTTTTACAGCAAAAAGGTTTATTATTCTTTTTGGTGTAAAATCAGTGTTATAAATATCGGTATATGGGGGTATGTGGATGGTAATTTAGTGTTTAAACACTATTCCTTAAACTACTTATCTCAAAACCTTAATCATAATTTTAAAATCTAAATCTTAATCATTAACCTTATTGAAGTTCATCAACACTATTTTGTTGTTGTAAGCTTGTAGTAACTAAGAGATAAGGCTTTGTGTGTTTAGGAGAATCTAAATATAAATGGGATAAGGCCAATTATATTTAGGAGGATCTAAAATATATTTTAGGAGTTATCCAATTGGATTTTGGTTTTGTGTTTTCCCTATAAAAGGATGTGCTAGCTTGTGGCACAACTTATGAGTTTTTGAGCTTAAGGTTTTGAGTATTTTCTTTAAGATTAATAAGAGAGTTATTCTTACTAAGCACTTGTGTTCTTTTTCGGTTTCTAAACGTGGTATCAGAGCTTAATCAATGGCAGGAGAAGACGTAAAAGCTTTGATAGAAGGAGGAGGTGAAGACAAAAGCTTGATGTCAAGTCAAGGAGAAAAGACAAGTTCATCACAGGCTCCAGGATCGTCACCATCAACAGATGGAGGATCTTCCTCTATCAAGTGTCCTATGTTGAACTCGAGCAACTATACAGTATGGTCGATGAAGATGAGAATCCTGCTCAGGGTTCACAAATCATGGGACGTAATCGAAAAAAAGGAAACATTGATGAGACAAAGAACGATTTGGCAATCGCTCTAATCATACAATCTATCCTTGAAGCTATTACTCTCTAGATTGGAACTTTAGAAACTGCTAAAGAAATATGGGAAGCTATAAGATCAAGACATATATGAGCGGACATGGTTAAAGAGGCAATACTTCAAACCCTGATGACTGAGTTCGACCGTTTGAAGATGAAAGAAACTGAGAGGATTCATGAATTTGTTGAGAAACTGTCTGCAATCTCAACAAAATCAGCATCTTTGGGCAACGAGTTGGCAAAACCTATGATCGTCAAGAAATTTCTGTCAAGTCTCCCTCGAAGAAAGTTCATTCACATTGTGGCTTCTCTCGAGCAGGTACTTGACCTGAATAAGACAAGTTTCGAAAACATAGTAGGTCGACTTAAGGCTTATGAAGAAAGAATCGGTGAAGAGGAGTTAGAACAAGATGATGATCAAGGCAAGCTTATGTTTGCTAATTCAAATCCTTTTGGAAGCTATAGAGGTCGGGGACGAGGAGGTCGCTCTTCAAGAGGTAGAGGAGGATGCGGCAGGTTTAATTTCCAACAAAAGGACAGAGATAAAGAACAGGACTTGTCACATATCACTTGTTTTAGATGCGATAAACAAGGTCACTATGCCTCAGACTGTCCTGATAGGTTACTCAAACTATAATAAACAGTTGAGAAGAAGGACAAGGAGACTCACCCAGCTGATGAGCTAATGATGGAAGAAGTAGTATATCTTCAAGAAGACAAAGTGAAACCTAACAGCTTTGAGACCAGTATGGACAACACTAACATATGGTATTTGGATAATGGAGCAAGCAACCATATGAGTGGTGTTAAGAGTTTCTTTTATGATCTGTGTGAGGAAGTAACGGGCAAGATTAGATTTGGAGACGATTCTCGGGTTGATATCAAGGGAAAAGGCTCCATACGGTTTGTATTTGAGAATGGTGAAAAGAAAGTGCTCCACAATGTCTACTACATACTGGATTTAAAAAGTAACATTGTGAGTCTAGGCCAAGCTACGGAAGCAAGGTGTGAGATACGGATGAAAGAAGATAAATTAATGCTCTATGACAAGTTTGTTAATCTACTTGTCACGACAGAGCGGTCCAAAAATCGTTTATACAAAGTTCTGTTGGAAGTAGAGAGCATTAAGTATCTGCAACTTGTCTCAACAAATCAATCTTCTACTTGGCATGCGAGACTAGGGCATGTTAACAGTGATACAATGAAGCTGATGATCGATAAAGACTTTGTTACAGGCATACCTAACATCAAAGTTGAGAGACAAACATGTGTGTCATGTTTGCTTGGAAAACAAATGAGGGATCCATTCCCATGCGCGACCATGTACAGAGCGACACATCCTCTCAAACTGATACACGGTGATCTCTGTAGACCGATCACACCTTTAACACCAGCTGAGAAAAGGTATGTCTTCGTGATTGTAGATGACTACTCGCGTTACATGTGGACAGTTCTTTTGAGGGAAAAGAGTGAAGCATATGATAAGTTCAAGAAGTTTAAAACGATTGCTGAGCAAGAAACAAAGTGTGTGATCAATACACTCAGAACTGATAGAGGAGGGGAGTTCACTTCAGCTGATTTCTATTCCTATTGTGAGAAGAATGGAATCAAGAGACAGTTGACAGCTCCATATTCTCCTCAACAAAACGGGGTAGTTGAAAGGAGAAACAGAACACTCATGGAAACGTCGAGAAGCATCTTAAAACATATGGAGTTGCCAAATTATTTGTGGGGTGAAGCTGTGAGGCACTCGACATATTTGATCAATAGAATTGTAACCAGGTCTCTTGCAGAAAAGACTCCATACGAGATGCTGAGAGGAATGAAGCCAAATCTTAATCACCTCAGGACGTTTGGTTGTATCGCATTCGCAAGATCAGAAGCAGTTGGAAGGAAAAATTTGGATGACAGGTCAAGAATCCTAGTGCACCTGGGAACTGAGCCTGGCTCAAAAGCCTATCGTCTGCTTGATCCATCGAGTAACCGCATCATTGTGAGTCGAGATGTCCGCTTTGATGAAAGCAGAGGATGGAGCTGGAAAAGGATAGAAACAGAGGAACTCGGTAATGCTCTGAGTTTTTCTATCACCGTAGGTTCTTTTGGCAACAGATGTGTTCGTCTCATCGAGCACGCATCAGAAGAAGAGGATGGTAACCCGAAAATTGCAGAAACAGAATCAGACAAAGATCTTGGTGAAGAAGAGGATAATGGTGAAGTGGATAATGATGGAAATGAGGAACAACAGCAGTCATTGGTGAGTAGACCTGCTAGACTTTGAGCAAAACCAAAATATTTGGATGATTATGTCACTCAAGATGAAGAGCTGGAGCGTCTTTTGCTGTCTATTAACGAAGAACCCTGGGATTTCAAAGAAGCTTCTAAGTCAGAAGTATGGATAATGGCATGTAAAGATGAACTGGCATCAATCGAGAAAAATAGAACTTGGAGTCTAGTTGATTTGCCATCTGGAGTTAAGCCGATTGGGTTGAAGTGGGTGTGTAAGATAAAGAGGAACTCGGATGGAAGCATAAACAAGCATAAAGCTAGACTGGTAGCCAAAGGATATGTTCAAAGGTATGGGATTGACTATGATGAGGTTTTTGCACTTGTGGCTCGCATGGAGACAATTAGATTTATTATAAGTCACTTAGATTCATACGGTTGGAAGATACACCATTTGGATGTTAAGACAGCCTTTCTGAACGGTGAGCTAAAGGAGGAAGTGTTTGTTTAACAACCAGATGGTTTTGTGGTCAAGGGAAGTGAGAGGAAGATATACAAACTGCATAAGGCTCTCTATGGCTTAAAGCAAGCTCCTAGAGCATAGAATGCTAAGCTGCATATGACTCTCACAGATATGAAGTTTCGTAGGTGCTCAAAGGAACCTTCACTATACTTTGAGAATGAAGATGGAGAGCTTCTTATAGTGGCGGTTTATGTAGATGACTTGCTTGTTACTGGCTCTTCTCAGTCTGAAATTTGTGATTTTAAGCAGAAGATGGCGGCTAAATTTGAGATGAGTGATCTTGGATTATTCATATACTATCTTGGGATCAAGGTGAGACAGTTGGAATCATGGATTTTTCTAAAACAAGAAAGGTATGCGCTTAGAATCTTGGAAGAGACTGGAATGAGCGAGTGTAATTCTACTCAAGTTACGATGGATATGAACTTAAAGCTGTCTAAGTCAAAAGGTGAAAAAGCGATTGCAGGACTCAAGTATCGCAGAAGCATAGGATGTGCTGCACACTCGACCGGATCTTGCTTACAGTGTTGGAATTCTAGGAAAGTACATGCAGGAGCCTAAGGAGTCTCATGGAGCAAGTTTGAAGCAGGTTCTTAGGTACCTTCGAGAGACATGTTCTTTTGGTCTCTTCTACGAACGTACGAACAAGACGTGCTTTGTAGGTTACAGTGATAGCTCTTACAGTATGGACTTGGATGATGGTAAAAGTACCACAGGACACATGTTCTACTTTGGTGATTCACCAATTACTTGGTGTTCACAAAAACAAGAGATTGTAGCTCTATTTTCTTGCGAGGCAGAGTTTATGGCTGCTACTGAAGCTGCCAAACAAGGGATATGGCTGCAAGAACTTCTTGAAGAAGTAACTGGTGAGGAGAGTGAAAGAGTGATCATCCGGGTTGACAACAGGTCGACAATTGCACTGACCAAGAACCCTGTGTTTCACGGACGTAGCAAGCACATTCACACTCGTTTTCACTTTATCCATGAGTGTGTCGAAAGAGAGCTGGTGAGTGTTGAGCATGTTCATGTGAGTGAGTAGAAGGCTGATATTCTGACTAAGGCTCTTGGAAGAATGAAGTTTAAAGAAATGAGAACTCTAATGGGAGTGTTTGATGTGAGTGAAGATGGTCTCAAGCTTAAAGGGGAGAATGTTGTTGTAAGCTTGTAGTAACTAAAAGATAAGGCCTTGTGTGTTTAGGAGAATCTAAATATACATGGGATAAGGCCAATTATATTTAGGAGGATCTAAAATATATTTTGGGAGTTATCCAATTGGGTTTTGGTTTTGTGTTTTCCCTATAAAAAGATGTGCTAGCTTGATGTGTCTGTATTTATAGGTTTTAACCATAGTTTTTAGGTTTGTTTTGAGTCTTTTATTGAGTCAAAGTGTGCTTTTAGAGTCTTTTTAGTCTTTTGTGAGTCTGTACAGGTGCTAAGCTACTTTGGAAGGAAACTGAGTGTTTTGGGGATGAAACAAGCATCTGAAGCCAATTTGGTGAAGACTGATCGGACTAGCAAGCAGATGGAGCAAACAGAGAAAAGCATCCAGGATCGGCTGATCCGCATTCAGGATCGACCAGTCCCGTACCCGAAGCAAGTTTTCCTTTTTTGTTTAAAACCGACTTTTAGGGTTTTATTTTGATATTTAAGTTAGAGGCTCGGCCTCCAGAGACAGAATCTTTATTTTCTGAGACTATTTTGTATTGAGAGCTGAAGGGAGAAGATCTCTAATCCTTCTTGACACTTTGGAGAAGATTTCTAAACTCTATTTTCTATTCTTTTGCAATTCAATTATGTTTTTTTCATCATTGATTTGCTGTTCTTTTATTTCTATGACTGAGTAGTTTATCTGTTGGGTTTCGGGTTTCAAAACGGGTTTATGATTCTCTAAACTTAGGTTGTTAGATTTGGGATTGATCTTATTGTTCTTCACCTATTGTTGTTCTTAATGCTTAAGCTAGACTGATCACCTAGATTAAGATCTTAGGTTTAATTCATCGTGGCACCAAAAGTGTTGTTGAGTTGCTTGAAAGGAACATAGGTGAGCAAGGTGGACCTTAGCTAACGGAAGTTGAAGTTGAGGCACCTTGTGAACTTATCAAACATGAACTTGTTAATGCTTGCTTGTTTTGCTGGATTCAAGCGGAAGTTAAGGATTTAGTAAATTCATTGCTTAGATAGTTATCGCTGCGGAAGTAGGATAGCTTTACAAACGTGATTTGAGTTCAAGAATTGTGTTTAATGCATCCCTATCTAATCATCTAAATTCGTTATCATAGTCCCTAATGATTCCCTGCGCCCAATGTTTCTCTTTTGATTTTAAACACTCTTTTATTTACTGCTTTCTTAGTGACTTTCAAACACAAAATTTTCCATTGTCTTAGCTATATTCGGTCTATATAATTTTATAGTGTATTGCTTGGTCTCTGTGGATTTGATCCTGAAGTATTACAACAATACTACTAGATCGTGGTGGAGTACACATTAGGTTATTAATTGACCTTTGATCATAGCTTGTGGCACAACTTATGAGTTTTTGAGCTTAAGGTTTTGAGTATTTTCCTTAAGATTAATAAGAGAGTTATTCTTACTAAGCACTCGTGTTCTTTTTCGGTTTCTACATATTTCCTATTTTGTTTATTTTTCTGAACATGGAAAAGGTTTCCCTAGCTCATAAGCTAATTCGTAGTATATTCAATTTTTTTGTTTTTTGTTTTTTTTTTGTTTCTAATAACACCGTCAAATTAAATCATAAATGCAAATTAAGTTTTTTAAAGAGTTGTTTTTCCTAATTCCTCAATGAATTATATTTGTTAGATTATAAATTTTAAAAAAAGAAACAAAATTGGTTCATTAGTGTTGGAGTTGGGTTTCGCCGACTCAAGGCCCGTGTATCAAGTCCATTAGTTAATGGGCTCTGTGTGTTTGATTAGGTTAATCCAATCGATGATTTGTATCATTGTATTAATTCACGAGATTATATATGAGTGGCTGTACAAAATAGCCGTTGGGGACTATTAACTAAGCTTCCTAATATACACAGAAGAATATATGTATTCCTATTCTAATACTGTGAGCTTTTGGGCCGGATTCTGGACGGGCCCAGAAGGTTATCGGACGATTGGAGGGCAGCAACAAATCAAACGGTTGAGAGAATCTCGGGGAGATCGCGGGTGAACGGAAAGCTATCGTCGAAGTAAATCCAGGGATCTTCGTTGTAGCTTTAGGATTTAAATACATCGAGATAGCATGTAGAAACACATGTAACAAAACACATAAAAGAGAATTAATACTAATCCAGTTCGTCGTTCCTTCACTGTTCTTGTCGATTTCTACTGAAAGCCTGAAACGACCGACCCTTTTTTTTTTTTAATAAATAAATAATAAATATAATATAATAAAATAAACTACAACTAGTGGTCCCATACCCACTAGCCACCTAACCACAAACACATTCAACAGCGGAAATAACCAACCAATATTCAATAATAATCCAATAATAAAATATAACCATATTCCAACATAATCAATATCCAAAACAACAGGAATCATAGAACCAGCCACCTAGCAATGTTCTAATGACCCAACTCTAGCAACCTAGCAAAGCCAGACAACATAAAACCGAGTCCCTAGAACATCCTCCTCTTCATTACCTTGATTCCACGATCACACCTTGCCTTTACCTGCACCACAAACACATATTGCAGCCTTTACCTGCACCACAAACACATATTGCAATCCATGAGTATTTTATAAACACTCAGTAAGGCAATCCTCCCATCTACTGGGCTATACACATAAGCAATATAGACATCTCTAACCATCAAACAACATTCAACAATCAACAATAACAAACCAGGACTCTGCATCGACCGATACCAATATGCATCGACCGACACCAGATGGAGGTTGCGTCGACCGACGCAAGATCTGCGTCGACCGATGCAAGGTTAACTTGCATCGACCAATGCAAGATATGCATCGACCGATGCATGCTCGACATAACACGAAAACCCTAGAGTTTACGCGCCGTCCTCGCATCTGCATCGACCGACGCACAAAGTGCATCGACCGATGCAATGCCGAGCATCGTTTTCCTCCAAAGCTTCTCGCTGGATCTTCGTTACTGCAACCACGAAACTCGATCCCAAGCCACAAGAAAGCTTCTTAAGGTCCCAAACAACAATCTAACCAGCCTAACAACACATAACAAGCAAATCAGAGAGATCTCTAGCTTAGATAAGCCATGGTCATGCACTTACCTTTGCCACAGAAGAACTAAACCTCAAACTCTCAAGAACAAGCCTCTAGGAAGCTCCTACAACGATCCCATCTACAGATCTCTACAGGAACGCCCCAAATCTCCAAGAAATCACCAAGAACTCTCAAGAACTTTTCTCTCTTTTCGTTTCTCTCCAACAACGGCTAAAACACGAATGAGACCAAAAAGAATCGAGTTAAGGGTTTTCCCTTTCTCTTTACCCCAAAGACCATCTGTCCTGAAGGATCGTCACAAAGACCATCTGTCCCGAAGGACCGTCACAAAGACCATCTGTCCCGAAGGACCGTCACAAAGACCATCTGTCCCGAAGGACCGTCACAAAGACCATCTGTCCCGAAGGACCGTCACAAAGACACTCTGGCTAAACAGCCCGCCACAAAGGCCAACAATTGGCTAAAAGCCCGACACAAAGGCCACACAATTGACTAAAAGCCCGCCACAAAGGCCAACAACTGGCTAAAAGCCCGCCACAAATGCCACACAATGTCTAAAAAGACCGCCACACACAGGCACACTGACTCGAAAGTCCGCCACAAAGGCCACAAAAGCCCCTCCAAGGCTTCCCACCGCTAAAATGGACAAATTCTAACTCCCATAAAACTTTCCATATTTAGCACTTTCCACTTTTGGAAACTCCTATTCTCGGAAACTTTTCTCCAAAACCCCGCCTCACGGAAACTTTGTACCCCGAACACCACCTCATCTTGTTACTGAGTCGCACAACCAACCACCCCAAACGACCGAGTAACAAGAGAGATGGGCTGGAATACTCCATTCCCGCTCCAGCCACGGATTACAGATGGGACCAGGCTAAACAAGCTCAAGTCGCGGCTTGCTTCTCATACCACTTCTTGAACTTTGCCTTCATTTTTGCCTCAGGCTCCCAAGTCTGCTCCTCAACACCATCACAGTCCCACAGGACTCTCATCAAAGGAATCTTCTTCTTCCGAAGTTCCTTGATCCTCCTCTCGAGAACCCTCACTGGTCTCGCCTCCACAGTCATGTTAGGCTGAAGATCCTCAGGAATCTTAGCCAACACCTGCTCACCCTCACGGAGACACTTCCGGAACATAGACACATGGAAAACCTTATGGAATGCACGCATAACCTCAGGTAACTCCAATCTATATGCCACTGGTCCAACCCGCTCAATCACTCTGAATGGACCCATATACCTCAGACTCAACTTAGTCTCTGACAATGACCTGTTCGGACCCCGCAACATGGCCATCTTGAGGTACACTCTGTCTCCTACCTGAAACTCAAGATCTCTCCTCCTCTTATAAACATAACTCCTCTGCCTATCCTGAGCCTCTTTCATGTTCAGCTTGAGAACCCGAATCTTCTCTGAGGTCTCCTGAACAAAACTAGCACCAAACATGCTCCTCTCCCCCACCTGAGTCCAGCATAATGGTGTACGACATGACCTCCCATACAAAGCCTCATAAGGAGCCATCTTAATACTCGCCTGATAGCTGTTGTTGTAAGCAAACTCTACCAGGTTCAGGTAATCTGCCCAATGGCCACCCCAATCCAACACACACATCCTCAGCAAATCCTCCAGCGTCTGGATCGTCCTCTCAGACTGTCCATCTGTCTGGGGATGATAAGCTGTACTCATATGCACCTTAGTGCCCATCTTCGCCTGAAATGCCTTCCAGAACACCGAAGTGAACTTAGAATCTCTATCAGACACAATGCTCGCTGGCACCCCATGCAATCTGACTATCTCTCTCACATACTTCTTAGCCAAGACCGCTGCTCCATCAGTCTTCTTAATGGCCAGAAAATGTGCAGACTTAGTCAACTGGTCCACAATGACCCAAATAGCATCAAAGGTCCGTGACACTGGCAATCCTACCACGAAATATATGGTGATCATATCCCACTTCCACTCAGGAATGGGTAAACTCTTCAGTAACCCGCCAGGAACCTGATGCTCAGCCTTCACTAGCTAACACACATCACACCTCGAAACCCAACTAGCTACATCCTTCTTCATCCCGACCCAATGATAGTACCTCTTGAGATCACGGTACATCTTAGTCGCTCCTGGATGAATGGACAACTTGCTCGCATGAGCCTCTCTCAGAATCTCCTATCTCAACTCCTCATCCTTGGGCACACAAACCCGACCGTGCACCAAGATAGTACCATTATCTGAGACCTGATACTCTGAATCCACATCCTTAGAGGCATTCACCAGCCCCAAATCCTTCTCCTGAGCCAACCGCACCCTACTCAGAAGATCTGCTCTATCTACTGCTTCCAAACCCAACGGTTCCTGTGAAACAGCACATAAGCTCAAAGCACTGATCTCCCCTACCAGAGACTCCATCTCATGCTCCTGAGCCAAAGCTACCCTCTTCCGACTCAGAGCATCTGCAACCGTGTTAGCCTTACCATGATGATAGGCTATCTCCAAATCATAATCTGCCACAAGCTCCATCCACCGCCTCTGTCTTAAATTCAGCTCAGGCTGAGTGAATATATACTTCAGGCTCTTATGATCTGTAAACACCTGTACCTTTGCACGATAAAGATAAGATCTCCAAATCTTCAGGGCAAAAACCACAGCACCCATCTCCAAGTCATGAGTAGGATAGTTGCCTTCATGCACCCGCAACTGCCGTGAAGTATAGACAATCACCTTCCCATGCTGCAGCAGAACACACCCCAAACCAACTCTAGATGCATCTGTATAAACCACATAGGGTTCTCCCTGCTCAGGCAAAGCCAACACTGGCGCAGTAGTCAGCATCTCCTTCAGGCTTGCAAAACCTTCCTCACACTCTTCAGACCAGACAAAAGGAACATCCTTCCCTGTCAACTTAGTCATAGGACGTGCTCTGCTTGCAAACCCCTGCACAAATCTCCTGTAATAACCTGCCAATCCAAGGAAACTCCTGATCTCTGTGGCATTCTGCGGTCTAGGCCAATCTCTGATAGCCTGAATCTTCTCTGTATCTACAGAAACGCCCTCTGCAGAAACAATGTGACCCAGAAAGCCCATCTCACGCTGCCAAAAACTGCACTTGCTCAACTTAGCAAACAACTTCTGCTCCCGCAGCTTCTCCATAACTGCCCTCAAATGCACGGCATGCTCCTCAGGACTCTTAGAATAAACCAGGATATCGTCGATGAAAATGATGACATACACATCCAGAAACTCCTGAAACACGTTGTTCATCAATCTCATAAATGTTGTTGGCGCGTTAGTCAACTCAAAAAGGCATCTCCACGAACTCATAATGCCCATACCTCATCCTGAAAGCCGTCTTTCTCACATCTGCCTCATCTATCGGTATCTGATGATAACCCGACGCCAGATCTACCTTAGAGAACCAAGTAGCACCCCTCAACTGATCCAACAACTCATCGATCCTAGGAAGAGGGTACTTGTTCTTCACAGTGACCCGGTTCAAACCCTGATAATCAATGCACAACCTGAAACTCCCATCCTTCTTCTACACAAACAACACTGGCGCTCCCCACGGTGATACACTAGGACGGATGAATCCCTTACTCAACAAATCCTCTAGCTGCTTCTTCAGCTCTGCCAAACAAACACTCAAGTATGCCGACATCAACTCGAAGCCACATGAATGTCAACCCTCTTGTTCGTCCAAGAACCTCTAGTAACATGTCTCTTAGGGAAAACTTCCAGAAGATAGATTAATCCAAAATTAGCTTTCCGCTTAGCTATTCTCCACAGCAAATCATCAATACGAGCGTAATAAAACAAACAAGTACCATACGTTCGCATATTCCGATTCACCGCATCAAATGCTTTGCAGACCGCCAACTTAACCTACTTGACTTGTTTCCCCTCAGCAAGCTTACCAAAACCTTAAATCTAGTAACCCTGTCCGTCTCCAATGAACTTCATCCACCATCGTCGAAACAATTAGTTTATCCTGCCATGAAGGCTTCTCGTGCATCTTATGTACCTGGCAACCATGCCCTTACCGGCTCATATCTGCTGCAACTCTCCTTCCTGGGACTCCAACACCACCGGCCACTCAATCCTGGCACATCAGCCACATATTCTTGACCACTCCGGTCATAAAACCCTGGCCCACCGGCCAACATAATCCTAAAATCTAAGATTAAACCATCATCACTCTCGAGGTCTACATTCCGTCGTTATGTTCATACTCACGTTCTATACATTGCTTCCTGTGGTCCGAGTATAACATTGCAATGTTACACCTACCCACTAATCTTCTAATATCCAACTGGATTAACCCCCAAACAGAGAAATATCTGCTCCAACTGCATATGTCCACCTATCCGCCTCTCTAGGTCCGATACCCTTTGAGAATAATCTCATACCGGTCATCTACAACCGCTCTATCCTGTTTACATAAGGTGGAAAGTCCTCAACATCCGCAGCCCTCAGCTGCACCCGCCACATGCGGCACAACTGGATCCTACACTAGTACCCCTCTCGGTAACCGCTCCAACAGCACGCCAATCGATCTGCCAAGCAATCATCTCGACCCAGGGCTCCACCTGCTGCAACCCCTTACCTGGGTTCCCAGCACCACCGACATGCTCACCGGCTAACCCCCTCTGGTCCCTCTTGATACACTTGCGATCCTCTGACGTACCTCCTCGTGGAACTCTGGACCACACACTCGCTGGCCTCGGGACCCGCCCAACAATGACCACGACCACGTCCCCGTCCACGACCAACAACTCAAACACCTTAACCACTGATCTTCCAAGAACAGAGGCTAGCAAGCATAAAACATATCAATACCACACAAAGAAACATAACAATAACTCACCGTGGAATCTCATGGAAGGCTCGAAGAGGATGTTCTAGGACTCCATGCCACACACAATTGACTAATTCACATAATCAATCAAAAGATGCAATCCAAAACATCACAACAAAAACCTAGCGAACCCAAACCTAGAACCGTAAGGGCTCTGATACCAAAATGAAACGACCGACCTTTTTTTTTTAATAAATAAATAATAAATATAATATAATAAAATAAACTACAACTAGTGGTCCCATACCCACTAGCCACCTAACCACAAACACATTCAACAACGGAAATAACCAACCAATATTCAATAATAATCCAATAATAAAATATAACCATATTCCAACATAATCAATATCCAAAACAACATGAATCATAGAACCAGCCACCTAGCAATGTTCTAATGACCCAACTCTAGCAATCTAGCAAAGCCAGACAACATAAAACCGAGTCCCTAGAACATCCTCCTCTTCATTGCCTTGATTCCACGATCACACCTTGCCTTTACCTGCACCACAAACACATATTGCAATGCATGAGTATTTTATAAACACTCAGTAAGGCAATCCTCCCATCTACTGGGCTATACACACAAGCAATAGAGACATCTCTAACCATCAAACAACATTCAACAATCAACAATAACAAACCAGGACTCTGCATCGACCGATACCAACATGCATCGACCGACACCAGATGGAGGTTGCGTCGACCGACGCAAGATCTGCGTCGACCGATGCAAGGTTAACTTGCATCGACCGATGCATGCTCGACATAACACGAAAACCCTAGAGTTTACGCGCCGTCCTCGCATCTGCATCGACCGACGCACAAAGTGCATCGACCAATGCCATGCCGAGCATTGTTTTCCTCCGAAGCTTCTCGCCGGATCTTCGTTCCTGCAACCACGAAACTCGATCCCAAGCCACAAGAAAGCTTCCTAACGTCCCAAACAACAATCTAACCAGCCTAACAACACATAACAAGCAAATCAGAGAGATCTCTAGCTTAGATAAGCCATGGTCATGCACTTACCTTTGCCACAGAAGAACTAAACCTCAAACTCTCAAGAACAAGCCTCTAGGAAGCTCCTACAACGATCCCAGCTACAGATCTCTACAGGAACGCCCCAAATCTCCAAGAAATCACCAAGAACTCTCAAGAACTTTTCTCTCTTTTCGTTTCTCTCCAACAACGGCTAAAACACGAATGAGACCAAAAAGAATCGAGTTAAGGGTTTTCCCTTTCTCTTTACCCCAAAACGCAGCGTTTGACTTAAATCAAAACGCAGAGAATTGAACATGCATCGACCGATGCACCCTATGCATCGACTGATGCAACTCCCAAACCGGGATTCCGGTTCACGGATGTTACAAAGCCTGCCGCAGATCTTTCTTAATTAATTAGCAAATTACGTTGTAGTTTCTCACACCTACAATGTAGAAAATAGCTTTATATAATAATGTATAAAATAATGTTGGAACGTCGATTCAGCAAAACGAACTACAAATTTATTTTTGATATATTACATTCAACATTTTTTGTAAACGACTTGTTGGTGAAAATACCAAACTTAGTTAATTTTTGAGATGAAAATTATATAGAAATATGATTAGGATGCGACAGGTAATGCGTCACTACTAAAAATTGTTTATGTACAAATAAGACAAAAAGTGTCACATTTCACGCTGCAAGTGCAATAACATGAAGCGACAAGTTTTAAGATTTGTAATTTTGTACACTCCTCGGTTGGATTCATCTTCCGATCAAAAATTTTATTTCGGATTTAGTCCTTTCCCTTTCAATGAAAGATTCAAGGAAGATTATAGATTCTCGTAATTTGTATCCAAAGACTCTAATCAATTGTAAATTTGGATTATGAAATTCCGAAACATAATTTTTGAATTGGATGACCAGCACATCTGTTTTTCAATTTATTTATTTTCAAAATTTTGTATATAATAAATACATAGCTTTTCAATTATGTTGAAGTGATTAAGAATATTTTTTACTGGTGTCTTAAGACTATAGTTTATTCCATAAAAAATGGAATACAACACAGCAACAATAAATAATTGAAATTTTCTCAATTTATTTATTAGTTCTATTTTTAGAAATAAATAGTGCATCGCACATTTTAAGCTAAAATGTAACTTTTTAAATGGATAATCTACTTTATTAAATTCTCCATAAAATCCATGAAAAACTTATACTTAGGATCTGAATGATAACTGCAATCAATAGGTCAAATTCGTCTGCGGTTTGGATCGCTTTATTTGTAAGACAGATAACAAACCGATGCGGACCAAAACGACATCGTTTTGGTCATTTTCGATGTGTCGTGGTTGCTACGAAATGACCAAAACGATGTCGTTTTAGTAAGTTCTAGTTCCACGTGGATGTCACAAGTTGTCTAACTCAATTCCGTTAAACTCTGATTTAAAATTAATCAAACAAATGTTGAAATTGACAATATTATTATATAATTTATGTAGCAAATTTAAATTTTAACACCATTCAGATTGTTATTTACAAGATACTGAAGTTTAGATATGAAAAAAATATTAGACAAATAGTTGAAGTTGATTTTAACCATTTACCCTTGATCAAAACTAACCATAAGGTCCATGATAGTTAAGCTAGAAGAAGGGCTACCATATTAAGGAATAAATGACTTATAATATAAAACTAAAACAATTTTTTGGTCTCGCAAAACAAATTTCCCATCTTAATTCTATAATTATTTTCTAGATTTAACACTTATACATACATGTAGTAGTAGTATCATACTACGGGCTTGATTGGAACAACATATACTAGAGCATGAGCATTATGCAGCATAAGCATTAAGGTGTATAAGCTGTATACTATGATTAATATAACACATTTAGTTGATTGGTATAGCAGTGGAGTATTAGATATTATATTTATATTTAATATATGATACTAATTAATTAAAAAAAAAATATAATTTAAATGTGTTTCATTAAAAAAAAATAATTATCACTCATTGCTATATAATTTTTTTAAAATATATTTTATATTTAATAAATTTTATAAATTGTTATATATATAAATGTGTAATTTAATAATTTTTAATTTTATATATTTATAATATTACACATTAATTACAAATAATTAATATATATTATAATTTTTTATATGAGTTTATATCTATATTTACATTTTTAATTTCAATAATTTTTTAATATATATATATATATATAATATAACACACTAAACTATAATAAAACAATAATATATATTATAAACGTTATATCCACAATAATATTTTAATATATTAAATAAATTATTATATTATTTTAAATAATAACATGAATTAGTTTCTCATATATATTATCTTATAACAAATAATTTTATCTTTTATAAAATCATAATTTTTTATTTTTACAAAATAAATTAATTATTTAAATTTCTTTTAATATATATAAATATTTTAGAGTTAAATGCTTGGGAAATGCTTCAAATTAAAGCATATAGGAAGAGAGCATAGGAGAGCATCTACAGCTTCTAAATGCTCTCTTATATGCTCTTATAATAAATATTGACTGGATGATAAAATTTAAAAAGCTTCCTCATATGCTCTTCCAATCAAGACCTACGAGCATCATCAAATCAAGAAAAATTTCCTGAATTATATAAATAAATTATAAAAACAAATATTTTTTTGTTATAAATCTACGAAAAAGGCGTACGGGTATTCTTTTATAGAAATTTTATTCTTCTGTAACGTTTAACTTATTATATACAGTATATTTTAGTTATATTATATTTTAATTTTTTTTCAATGGATAATAAACTAATAAATTATTCGAAACGTGTTACATATATACAACCAAAGCACACCATTTCTGATTATTTCCATATTCTCGTCTTTGAACATCTCAGTTATTAATCAGCATATATCATGTTTTTATTCGCATATATATCATCATGATGACGCATATACACATATGTGTATGCGCATAAAAATTAGATATTACGCTGTCTCTCTCTCTCTCTCTCACTCAATTTCTCTGGGGAAAAAAATCTCAAAGTTCTTGAGTATGGGAAGCTTGATGATCTAACAGATCAAATCATCAATGTGATCTGTCTTCTCAGATTTGTTTATCATCTTCATCTCCTTCTCTGTGTTGATTCGTTAATTTTTTTTTCCTTCTAAATCGGCGGCGATGCCTTTGACGAGATCGAAGAGTCTTCCGGCGACGGAGAACGGTGAATCCGATCGGGAGAAGTTGCAATCAGGAAGATCAGTAGCTGGGATTCTCTATAAATGGACTAATTACGGCAAAGGATGGAGATCTAGATGGTTCTTACTCCGCGACGGAATCTTATCTTACTCTAAGATCCGTAGACCGGAGAATGTGAATATGTTATCTCCTTCCGATGATGTGAGGTTAATCGGAGATATTTCTACCGATCGTCTTTCCAGGATGAAGAGTTGCAGTGGCCGTAGTCGTCGGAAACATCACAAAACCATCGGCATTGTTCATCTCAAGGTATATATAGTTCGATTTCAAATGATGAGATTGTTTCGCTTAGGTAGTTCCCGGAACCTTTGCCTCATAATCTTGCTCTCATGATTAATTTGGTTTGTGTTCTACAGAACCAGTTGGTGTGTGTGTGTGTGTGTGTTTTTTTTTTGTGTGACAGAGTAAAGTACTGTTATATCATCGTCTTCTTCTTGCTTCTTCTCTCTATTGGTTGTACTTCTGTAGTTTGTCATTATGCAATTTCAATTCTGGTAAGCTTTTTTTACTAGCTTGCTTATCTGTAGTGGGCCAGATGAACAGGTATTGCAGTACTAAAGAGGGGGTCTCAACAGTTTTTAAAAGTTCATTACTGATAAATCAAATAGCCAAGATACAAAAACATCTTTTGGCTGGTGTCTATTACAATCTAGTATTGCAGGACCAGTTTGTTGAACACATTTTTGACTCATTTACACATTTTACATCCGTTAAAATTTTGCTTTATGTTTGTAGTAAAGCCAAGAAGGGTAGAAATTTGTCATCTTTGGTCACATGTAAAAAGCTCTTTATCTTTTGTTTTCTTTTTGTTTTGTTTTGTTTCCTCAATCTTCTTTCCAGGCATGGGCTTGAGTTCTTTTGATTTGTATATGATTTTTTTCTTGGCCATCTTATCCTTGACCAGTAGGTTTTGTCATCTCTTTTTTTTTTTCGTGGGGTTACAACATGATTGGTGAATGGTAGGTATAACTAGTCGGTAGGAAATAGTGAAGTGTGGATATAATGGAGTTTGGCTGTGTGGGAGCTGAAGGCCACCTCTTGGGGAAATTCTGGCCATATATGTTTTCTTAACTTGTAAGAGTTGTATTTGCTTAATTTAAGTAAAAGCTTATCCAGACATAAGCTTTGCGTGTGTTTTTTCTTTTTCTTTCCGGGTAACTGCATTATTGTGTGTTTGCTTTCTAATTGTTCGTTGGAACATGGAACTTGTGATTTATTGGTTATTCATAGTTCATTTTTGAACATTAGAGCTTCTAGTCTGATCTCAACTTATTTACTTTTATAATTGGATTTTTTTTTTAATTGTTTGAGGGACTAAGCTTGTAGTTTGATGAATATCATCATCCCATTCTTTTGTTTTTCAGCAGGTTTCATCTTACCGAGAAAGCAAATCTGATCATAGAAAGTTTTATATATTTACTGCAACCAAGACTTTGCATCTGAGGACTGATTCTAGAAGTGATAGAGCTGCATGGTTACAAGCTTTAGCATCTACCGGAGGCATAGTTCCTCTCCAGTCACTTAGTGGGGATTTCTCCTTCGTATCACCAAAGGATTTATCCATATCTACTGACAGACTTAAGAGACGGTTGCTTGAAGAGGGAATGAACGAGAGTCTTGTAAAAGAGTGCGAACAGATCGTGGATTCAGAGTTCTCTGAAGTTCAAGAACAAATTAAACTTCTCCACGAAGAACGGACAAAGTTGCTTGATGCATTGAGGCAACTAGAGGTAAAACTGCTTTTCTTTTATGATCTTATTTGTTTGGTTTAGTTGTTTAGTGTGGTCTTGCACGTTGTGTTGTGTCCTTTCATATAATGACTTAGTATTCCACAGGCTTTACGGTACAGTTGCATAACTTGCTTTAGTAAAACCTGAGCATATGCACAAACGCATGCTAGCTATATTTGACATTGAATCGCTAATGGGAAGGTTATTCAAATATATGTTTTTCATTATTTTTATCTTCTTTCATGAGGATATCTCGTCCAGTGAGTTGATAATTTCTGAAATTCATAAATCTATGCGTAATTATGTATTATGCATACACAATTTGAATGTCATTTAATGATATTTGTGAATCTTGCGAAAGATCTCTCACTGCTTTTGAAATTGGTTAAAGATGATTCTCTTTCACATGCATTCGCTTATATCCCTGTTGGCTATTCTACAGTGAGAATTTCTTTGTGTACAGATGGCTAATCTTGAAGCTGAAGCCTCAGGGATCCATGACAATGCCTACCAATTAACAAATCATAACTATTCCAGCTTAAGACGTGGAAAATATAGTGGTACACACGATTTCAACTGCTTAATTACATCTCTGTCTCTTTTTATCCGTTTCAGTCCTGCCACTAACCAATCAAGCTGCCGAGGAACTTTTTAGCTCAGAGTAGAACAATATTTCTGTTTTGATATTCTATTATTTGTTTCTTTAATGATAGTTCTTCTTATGCTTCTTTTACATACCTTCAGTGGAATTGCATAAAGCTGCCTTTGTTGTTTTGCTTGACATTATTTAGTTTCTAGAATGCAGTACAAGTGCTTCATCTGATGATAAGCAAGAGTTTGAGGATATATCTGAGGAAGACGAGGCTTCCTTCCATGACACAAAGGAATCATTTGGCGAACCTGATGTTGGTTCTGTGCACACGCATTTCAAGAGACGAACCAAGCTTCCTGATCCAGCAGAGAAAGAGAGAGGTGTCAGTCTCTGGTCTATGATCAAAGACAATGTTGGAAAGGATCTCACACGAGTTTGTCTTCCTGTTTATTTCAATGAACCAATATCCTCTCTCCAAAAGTGTTTTGAAGACATGGAGTACTCTCATCTCTTGGACCAAGCATATGCATTCGGAAAATCCGTAAGTGACTTCAACGACTTACTGTTTTGTGTAATTGACTTCCCTCTGTAAATGCGAATGTTTTCTCTACTCTATACGTAAGTTTAATACCAATTACTAAAGATTTTGAATACATAAGTTCTATGATCTTGCATGATATGATAGGTGGTCTGGACTTATGACTTTATCTTGAATTGACCTCTCAGATTGTTGGATTAACAGAGTTTTTCATCATCAGGGGAACAGTCTCCTTAGAGCCCTGAATGTTGCTGCTTTTGCGGTCTCTGGTTATGCTTCCACTGAAGGACGGCACTGTAAACCTTTCAACCCTTTGCTCGGGGAAACTTATGAAGCTGACTTTCCTGACAAGGGAATTCGTTTCTTCTCTGAGAAGGTAATCTGACACATACTCTTATATAACTGAAGTTTTAATGAGATGAACATATATGTCAATGTTCTCCGACACATGATTAATGGTCTATAAAATACAAAATAGGTGATTCGTGCAGAAGCTCTCTGATTCAAGAGCAGCTCTTAGTTTTCGAAACACGTTAATTTGCTTGTAATTGACACTCAGCTTCACTCATCTGTATTTAAAAAAAATGGAATATATGGAGAAAAGTTAGATTGAGAATCTTTTCTTAAGAAGTTTAGCATATAATTCGTCAGGGTATTGTGCTCTCATAATAGGTCAGCCACCATCCAACAGTTATTGCCTGCCATTGCGAAGGTAAAGGGTTGAACCTCAGGGTATTGGAAGTTCTGGGGAGACACAAACCTCAGGTCAAAGTTTTGGGGGAGATCGATTCAACTTGAACCTGTTGGAATCTTGACTCTGGAGTTTGATGATGGAGAGATTTTCCAGTGGAGCAAAGTATGCAATAGAAATAAATTACAAAGCTCCTTTATTTTCCACGTTTTATTTCTGTCCCTCATACTGATAACTATATGCTTTTTGCTCTTAGGTAACAACAACTATATACAATATCCTACTTGGTAAACTGTACTGTGATCACCATGGAACAATGCAAATCCGTGGGAATCGCCAATATTCTTGTACGCTAAAGTTCAAGGAGCAATCAATTCTCGATAGAAATCCCCACCAGGTGATTTTACTGAGATACACACTGTAAATAGTTTTCTAGGTCTTGAATACCTGAAATAACTCCATAATCATATATATATATATGTATAGGTTAATGGTTTTGTAGAAGATGTAACTGGAAAAAAGGCTGCAACGGTTTTTGGTAAATGGAATGATAGCCTTTACTATCTTGCTCCTGGGGAGGGACTCAACAAGGAAGGCGCCTCATTACTGTGGAAAGCGAGAAAGCCACAACCTAATATCACTAGATACAACTTAACATCATTCGCGATTACACTAAATGAACTGACACCTGGTTTGGAGGTATATTACAATGTGTTGCTTTCGGTTTATATTTATAAAACATGGAGTTTGGGTTTCTGCTTTACTTACATCTTGTTTTAGAAGCTGGCTAATCTTGTCGTAATATTGTTCCTTTGGGTTAAGGAAAAGCTCCCTCCAACAGATTCTAGGCTCCGACCAGATCAACGTCACTTGGAGAACGGTGAATATGAGAAGGCAAATGAAGAGAAGCAACGATTAGAGAGAAGGCAAAGAATGGTACAGAGAGGATCTCGACACTAGTTCTCTTGTCCATGAACCTTTTTATGTTTTAACAACCGTAAATTGTTTTTGATTATGCAGTCACGGCAAATTCAAGAAAGCGGGTGGAGACCGAGATGGTTCGAGCCACAAGGAGAGAGCCAAAGTTACAAGTATACAGGCGATTACTGGGAAGCACGGGATAAGAGAAGTTGGGATGATTGTCCTAACATATTTGGAGAGTTCACCGAAGAGATGGCAGATTGTGCATAAGCTGAGGTATCACGATATGGCACATGTTGTGATGCCAAGTGGTTGATACCCTCAAGAAACTTGTTCAACTGGAATCGATCCGTGAATCAGCTCAAGATTAAGATACATTTGTGCCGCACTTCCTCGCCCTAGAGATTGTCTTGAAAAAATGAGCAGAGAGCTTTCTTCCGATTTCAGTTCTCTTTATCTAAACTTGGGAGATCTAAAGATGAAGTATTCTTTTTCAGTTCTTTTGTAATAATGTTTATTTTTTTCCTTTTTCTTTTTTTTGGTTATAGCTTCAAGAGCGTCTTATAAAGAGTTTATAGAGAGAGCCTCACTGTAAAGGGTCACCAAGAAAAAATTTAGTGTGGTTACAACATTTGGACAAACATTCATTGTGATCTATTGTACTTAATTCTATACAGAAGAAGCCACTCAAATATGAGTTTATGCGTATGTTGGTCATTTATATACAGAATGTTTTTAACAAAGCCTTTTTTATTTTTTTGCAAGACAAATTCTCCAAATCACAACTTTTTGCAGTTTCATCTTCCATTTCCAAAGTGAAGAATAATAAGCAGTATAAGCCATGTTCGTAACCTTGCGCTAGCGACAACAACGAATAGTGGTCAAAAATTACATTCAAATAAGTTCTTTGGAAGGCAAGATTGGGGAGAGTTTAACACGCCAGCCGTTGATATAGAGACGCTGCGACAAACAAAAACTGTTGCTGATAAAAAAAAGCAACACCGGTGATAGTTTTAGAGTCAAATAGATGTCGCTAGCAAATGTTGCTGATTGTTAGTGAGAGACATGACGCTTTTGATCAAATGACAAAAGTGACAAAATAGATTTGAATTCCTTATAGCGAGAAATTCGATTTGTTATACTGTTTTTTTTTTTTAATTTACAAATTTGACGGTGACGATGAAATTATTTGCAATCTTACCATTCTTTTTAAGAATTAGAGAGTAAAGATTGCAAAAACAAAACAACTTGGAAAGATTATTTTTACTAGATAAGCCTTTAACAAATATCATAAATTGCGCAATAGTAACATTAATACAATCTTTTTTTTTTTTTTTTATTATTGTTGTTGTTGTTTGGCTCAACTCAGAGACGTGTTTGTTGTCGGCCAAAGATGGATATTTTATTAATATGATATGTATAAATAATGGGCTATCTCAAGCCTAGTAGTAGTCTATATCTCGTCGATGTCAATGAATCGTCGTTTTTTTTGTATTCAACATTAATATGGATTGTCGTTTTTGTATTCATCATTAATAGGGATCGTCTTATACTAGATGTTGACGATCATAATTTTCTAAATAAAGGCTTTATATGTTTGGAGTTTTTGTAGGAATTGATGCTATGCCTGTGCGGTTCAAATAGACTAATACATAATTATCCTACCCAAATATTAGCGGTTTCAAACAATGTCAATCCGATGACGACTGAGATTATTCCGGACCACAAAATAAGAGATATTTGTTTACATGTTCTAGCAACCTGCAAAAACATTACGACAATGTTTTCAGAAGTTATATATATGTATGCGATATAGTGCATGTAGATGTAAGTAGATCCATAGCAAGATAGAGCTACTTTATTTAGTAGAAAGGAAAAGAAAAAAAGGGAAAACTATTGATAAGATCATTAGTAAATTATGAGAGACATTTGATAATTGAGGACGAAATGGTGAATGACAGTTATGTGTGTGTTTCAAGATATATATATCATATACATGCACTTGTCACACAACTCACAATCAAGGTCAGTTAATATAAATATAATTATCTAGTTTAGTTTGTAAAGCTAAATTATTAGTTTTATGTACTATACCTATACGTACTAATTAAATTGATGATCAACTATTACAACGTGTGTGTACATGTAAACACTAAAATAGAAGAGAAATTTTTTGCAATCTTTCTTACCAGTTTACTAAAAGTATGCAAGTAAATTTCAAGAATAGCGAAACACGTAAAAATAATTAAAAATGACAACTTTATCATAACGTAAATAAAGTTTCCTTAAAAGGAAAAAGTTTGCCGAAGCAAATGTGAAACTTGGGATCTATTTTTGTTCCATGAAGAATCTTATCATAACTTTATAAAAAAGAAACCCTACTAACTTTAAATCAAATCAATCATCAGTCGAATAAAAATCGATGGTACACATTCACACACAAATAAAGAGGTTAGTTTACGTTTGAACACTAATTGTCATATGATTAGACCCAAAACTAAGTTTCAACTATGCAATTAACTGATATATAAATATAGTTCTAAACAATCGAAACTAAAATTAGGAAGGAAAAAAAAAACGTATGCATCTAAATTGTATTAATATAACCCAAGCATATGAATGGCGTTGTGAACAGACTCATATTTTAGACAAGTAGAGTAAGAAAAATCATTGATCTTTCCGGAAAAAAAGAATTGTTTACTCTTGTTTAAAGTCAATAAAAAATATTTGTCCTCGTAGAAAATATCACTGTTTCAACGATGATACGACCAAAAATAGTTAAACCCGACAATACAAGAAGATTTTTTTCGAACTTCTTCTAAAGAAACAAAAAACCAAGAAAATTGTTAAAGAGGGTATGTATTTTGATTGGGCAGCTATTTAATACTTTTCGTATTTAGCATCTCATCACTCGATTAAACGTCAATGTCATTTTAATTCTAGATATTTCAAATATCCAGAGGTGTTAACTTGTAACTTGTAAGTAAGGTCTTCAAAATACACTTTTAAATAGCATATTCATTTATAGTATTCTACATATTTGGCATTTATCGCCTTTTTCAAGTAAAAAAAAAAGAACATATATGAATAATATCCACATTCAATTATTTTAAATATCTGAACATATATGAATAATATCCAAGAATGGAACAGAATGTCTAGAATTTCATATATTCAAATCTCAGATCAAATATAAACTTGCTTTAAATGTTACAACTCGTTTAAGTTTTTTTGTTCAGCTAATTCTTCCATTCCAAAATCAAAATGATTACAACGTACTGTAGTATAATCCCCCGAAGTTCAATGGTAAAAACTAAAAATAATTGTAAAACAGCTCATCTCTGATTCATGCAGGGATTAATTAGAGCTATAGAAACCAGTATTAAATAAATGTGAACAACATAGACATTACATGACATAACATGTAAACTTTGAGATTCGTTGGTTTATTTACAGACGCATGCAAAAGGACAAAGGTAATAGGCAAAAAGTACTTGAGTGCATAGTATCGGTTCAAACCGATGGAGGCACTTTTTCACTCGGTATATTAATCCGAAGAGGTAAAAAAATTTCTATAAATATTACCTTCTCTCCAACGAGAGAACTCAGAGAACGATCCAAATTCTTACTCATTTTTTATTCTTCACTTGTGGTTATGTTTTCCGTTATTTTACTAGATTAGGACCCGCGGTACACCGCGGAGCAAATTATTTATAATTAAAACATTTAAATTATAAGTTGTATTTATTAGTTAAATAATTGTATAATAATTGTTAATTTTATAGTTTAAACCATATACTACCGTAATATAATTTACTTTTTACATAATATTTATTTAATCAATTTAATTAGATATGTCTATTTTCTGATAACAATAGTGTTAACAAAATAATGAAATAATGTTTTACCCGTGTAACACCGAATTAATGAAACCTGTCCCGCTATATACCGTCCCGAAATATTTAAAATCGCACTATATCATCTTAATTTTTAATATTTATTGTTTTGTATTATAAATATTAGATTGAGTTAATATGTTATTTATTAAGATTGTAACCATTTACATTTTATAAGATTGACGCTTCTTATAAAATTTAAATATTTATAATACTTAGAATTCTTAAAACGATTGAGTATTTCTCATATTTGAAGTTTCCTATAAGTTTAAATATATTATTAATATTTTAAAAGTCTTCTAATTTTTTTAAAAGTTGAAATATTTTATAATACTTAAACTTTATATTTGAAACTTCATAAACATTTAAATATTATTAATATTAATAAAGTTTAACTTTCTAAAAATATAAATATTTATAATATTTAATATAACATTTATAATATTTAACTTTTTAAAAATCTTTAAAATAAAGAACCGGAATAAACCAAATTAAAGTTTTTTAAGTTTGAATACCTGATAAATTAATCTTTCTATTCATTTTGTATTCTGAATCATTTTGGTCTCTTTTATAGTATGACTCTAAACTATTGCCCAATTTTTTAGGCGATGTGGGAGATTGTACCGGTATTTTTTTTATTTATCTATTGAGTAATATATGTCTGTTTTAAATTTTTTTTATTACATCATATGCAAGAAAAAATCACAATTTTTATTAACTAAATGTATTATAGAATAGTTCAAGATAATTTAAATATAAATTCAAATAAAAATGAAAAAGAATCATATATTTATGTTTAAATGAGGTAGACAGATTTTCTTATTTTTTAAAATCTTACCTATAATTAATTTTGAAATTTTTGGTAACTAATATTAAAGTCAATGCATTAAATGCAAAAACTTTCCAAAAAGTATTTTTGAGCAAAAACTGCTGCAAAAATACTAGTATAGATGTTGCGCTAAAGAGCGTCGGAAAACACATGCTTGTTATGTATGACACATGCATGATACATCGACGCGATGTGTTAGTGTAAAATATTCCACATCGGAAAAATGTAAAAAAATTTAAGTAATATATAAAGGGTTAGAGCCAATCCACTCATTGCCAATTGGTTTTGAGTTGGAAGCCCATAGTAAAACCCGAATCTAACATGGTATCAGAGCAGGTTGATTATTAGGCCACCCTATGGATGTTGTTCCCACATATGCCCACGTTTCAGATGGTCATACCTGAGCGTGAGGAGGGGGAGTGTTAGTGTAAAATATCCCACATCGAAAAAATGTGAAAGGATTTAAGTAATATATAAAGGGTTAGGACCAATCCACTCATTGTCAATTGGTTTTGAGTTGGAAACCCATAGTAAAACCCGAATCTAACATGATATCAGAGCAGATTGATTATTAGGCCACCCGTGGATGTTGTTTCCACATATGCCCACGCTTCAGATGGTCATGCCTGAGCGTGAGGGAGGGTATTAGTATAAAATATCCCACATCGGAAATATATGAAAGGATTTAAGTAATATATAAAAGATTAGGGCCAATCCTGCCAATTGGTTTTGAGTTGGAAGCCCATAGTAAAACCCGAATCTAACACGATAAATACATGTAATTCCGATAAACATCTTCAATTTTCGTATTCAGCTATTCATCAAAATGCTAGATTATATTAGTATTGCTAACTACTTTTTGTTTTTCTTTTTTCTTTGAGTCGGTCTTTGCGACTACTAATTTGTAAATATCTTTGCAACACTTTAAATGGCAAATTCCCCAGTGTCCCCACATACATCAATCTACTTCTGTCATTATACATCATCACGGGTCATACCACCCGAACCGAAGAGACACAAAAACATATTCTTCAAAGTTCCTATCACGCCATCCTAGGTGTCAAACGTTCATACGAATTGATCGAGTTAGACCTGAGTACTCGTACTAACTCTCAATCCTCAATACTGATGAGAAGAAGAAGCTAGCAGAGTTACACCCGAGTACGAGACTCTCAATACCATATTAACTGGTCTCCAATTTCTCTGTTATGCTATAATGAGCTAAACCGGAGAAACTTGAGTTTTAAAGGAATCACTTCTTCAATAGTGAATAAACGAACACTAGCAAAGCATCAAAACGTTCGGCCAAGCATTGATTTCGGTTTAAACTTATCATACCAAAAACTTTCGGTCATAGGCTAATGAAAGAATATGAACATCATTGAATTTTAATGTTCAGTTACACCACAATCTTGGAGAATGGTCTATTCATATTTTAGTGTTTTATATACAATTTTAAGATTATTAAAAATTATCGTTTAAAGGATGTTTAAAAGAAAAAACGATTCTTGGCCGAAAGCAAGAATTTGAAAATGAGACGTTGGTTACAAAATCTCTTTCATTAAACGGGTTGAAATAGAAAAAGATTGCTACAAATTAAGATTCACACATTTATAATTCACTTTAACAAATCAAGATTCAAACATAAACTCTATCGTACATGCATTTATTCAAACTGAAATAATTTGGAAAAGTATATTGTGCACGGGCATCACATAGGTGATATCGTTCAAGCACACTCGAAACCAGACGGAAGCTTTTTCTCACAAACGTTGAGAAGAACGCTGAGAGATATAGGAACGTTAAGGTTGATTCCGAGAATGTTGGCCTTAAGAGCAGTGCATAGACAAATCGCAGCGTCAACGTCAACCAAACCTTCGATGAGCGAGCAACATGATTGAGATGATGGCTGACCCAGCTGGATGTTGAGTAGACTGCTTAGGACATTTGCACATGCACCAAGCTTGAGGGTATCTATAGGGCACTTTCCAGATGAACCAGGGTTGCTCGGAGGTGTGACCGGCATAGGGTTAGGACTTGGGACCGAAGGACTTGGGACTGGAGGAGGACATGGGATCGGCTTAGGCTTAGGACTTGGGACTGGCTTGGGTTTAGGACTTGGGTTGCAGCTGTTACAGTTAGTTGCAACGGTTAACGTGAAAAAGAGGATGTTGAGAGCAAAGAAAAGAGCAAGAGAAGCTGAGTTCTTTGAAGCCATTTTTCTTTTTATTTTTTATAAAGATAGGTACTGTGTTTTAAGGGTTATTGGATGAATGTAAATGAAGAGAAGGTGTTGGTATTTATAGGGTTTAAGAAGGAGACGAGAACCAACTTGTTCAATTTTAGTATAATTAATTATTCGCAGATATATATAATTATTTGCACTTATCTACTTATATATTTAAATTCTGACCATTTATTTTCCTATATGCATGTAGCTACGTCGTCGAACCTCGAAATGATTTGGAAAATAGTTTTTATATTTGAATGTCATTTATATTTAATAAAAATATGCGATTCATGCAGTCATATATTATTATTATATATAAGTATATAATGTCATATACTCATATTGTCAATGCTGTTATTATCACCACCATCATGAGTTTGTGGGTGACTCCAGTGCATAGCTATTCAGCTTCTCTTGTCTCGTAGCCATTTTACTTGACGGCTTCTATACGTCAAGGTTGGGTACTAAATTCCAATCCTTGCTTGGGTGACACACCAAATATATTTCACACGAAAAATGTTATATGTGAATCTTTTTGAATTTAAGAATGCATAACATATATAGGAAGACATTAAAACAATGCATGCATTCGGGTTTGTCAGAATATGGTAGTCGGGTTTTTTAAGGGTGTACTATCTAGGACCTCCAAATACGTTCTCTATACCCAAGGTTTCAACGATCATGTAGTGTGTTCTATATGACTATATCCTTTTATTCTGAGAGTTGATCGAGCAATTGACTAGGACAATCTCATGAAAACCACAACTCATAATTTTTGAATATTTTGTTTTAACATGGTTTACTCAATAGTTAGATTAGTTTCTCGATTTTATCATCTGAATTATATCATTTAAAATAAATCTAAAATTAATCAACTGATAGTTTGAGAAACTATGTTCACATATAAACAAAAATATATATGTTTGCACTCGACTATCTCTCTACCAAAAACCACTTCCCTGACACCCTCACAACGTCTCCGTAACACGTCCCTCTGTTTTAAGAGAGTGTATTAGACTCACAGAGTAAGTAAAATATTTATACTTTTGGTTCAACATTTTGTCATGTAAACATTTAATATGTAATTATCAAAATACTGTATCTTTACTTGTATCCCTTCTTGCATATATTAAACTCGTTAGTAACATATTTTGATTTTTGGTTTAACACAAAGACGTTTTTTTATCGGCCAAGACTAGATATTTTATCTTTCTTATTCGCCATTATTCATTAATAAGGATCACAATTTCTAAATAAAGGCTTTATATGTTTGGAGTTTTTGTAGAAATTAATTGATGATATGCGGTCCAAATATAAGCAGAAACCTATCTACGTACTAAAATATTAGTGGTTCCAAATCAAGTCAACCTGACGGCGACTGATTAATCTCAATCGCTCATTTTCGTGTCTTTTTTGTAAGCATTCGTTAAATAATAATAAGAATAATAATTATTTTAAAATTATTTATTGCGAAGTTTGTCAAACGGAAAAGATATGCTAGCTTGCATGTTTTGTCAAACTGGGAACAAGTTATGAGAAAAACTAAGTTTACATGTACAATATTATATAGCTAGTGCCTGTAGGTATACATAAACTTGTCACAGTAGTCAAGCCAGTTACTATCGATATATAGAAGTAAACAAACTTTGTATATTAGAGTTTAGATTTTGCCTTTTGGATTTAGGATTTAGGATTTGTTGTTTCAAATTTAACGTTTAGGATTTAGCTTGTAAAAGTTTAGTTTGCTATGGTGTACACTGTACATTAGTGGCTGATTTAGGCTTATGAGAGGTGGAAGACGTGCCCCATACTCATTTTCTTAATTCTTGTAATTGTTAGTTAAGTTTTTTAGTATATTTGTTAAAAATTGCAATAAATTTCAAGAAGTTTCTTATGGTCGTGTTTTAGGTAAAATCGACTTCTGCATCCCCCAATATTGGAGATCCACTATAAGTGTGTTTATGTAATTAAATCGTGTTCGTAGATGTATATTTTGAAATAAAAGAGAACATTTTTGCAATTTTTATAATGTGTTCGTCTAAATATCCAAGAAAAATAATTCATTACGTAAACTTTAGATATGTTATTCAATTCAGCTATTCTTTAATTAATCATCTTTGATTTCTTCGTAAAAATATCTTTGCAAGACTCCAAATCAGTGTCCCCACATACATCCATTTGCTTCTGTCATGGAACTTGTAACTCACATTCACACCATCACGGGTCACGGGTCAAACAACCCCGAAAATGAACATTTATTCGTATGAGTGTTAATTATATCCGAAAGTAAAAATGAACACACACAAAAAAAAAACATTCTTATGAGTTCTTATCACGCGTTTCAAGATTAGATACGACGTTCATGCAAGGTTGCTGTGAATTTTTACCAATCACGTTATGCGTTGATGGAGTTCAATCTGCGAATTTATAATTTTGGCTCGATACACATGAGAAATTGAAGCAAAAGAAAATCAAAGACAGTCGATTAACCAAGTCAGGATATTCGAGCCGAGATATTTTTTCATCTTGGCTAGAAGATCTACTAATTCAATATCAAGAATTTGCAACATGCAAAGATCTCCAACTCGTGACAATAAAGGTTTAAAGCAGAGGACGAAGAAGCAGAGTGAAAAAATCTTCTATTTAAATCTTATAATATCAGACCCTTCATCCGAATTAAAGACACTCTCTTAAACCTCAATACTTAATTAACCAGTCTCCAGTTTTCTGGTTATGTTTTAATGAGTAAGACCGAATAAACATGAGTTCTAAACTAATCACTTCTTCAACAGTACCGCTCATTATGGATCAAATAAATTATAAAAAATCAGTATGGCAACACTAGCACGTACACCATCAAAACATTCGCCAAGAATTAATTTCGGTTCAAACTTTTCGTCACACAAATTTTCGGTCAAGGCCTTTTAAACATGGACTCATGACCACATATATTATCTTCCGATATTATAGGCTATAATTTAATGAAAGCACATAAACATCATTGAATTGACAGGATCACTCAAACCACATTTTCTTTCACAAACAAGAACAAAACTTTGATTTCAGTAACCGAGCTATTCATTCTCAGATTCGCAAAACTTTGATGTTCGTTGGAGAATTTTCTACTAATAATATAATGCCTTAATTATAGTTTTAGGATACTTGAAATTCATGTTTGAAAAGGAAAAAAAATTCAAACTAATCTCGAGATATGTAAATCCTTAGGTGAATAAATGTTTCAAGTAAAAATAGCATTTGACATCATAAAAATGTTAATCTGAAAATTGTAATAGTAATCTAAATGCAAGAATTTGAAAATGAGACGTTGCACAAAATCTCTTTCATTAAACGTGTTGAAAATAGATATAAATTGCTACTATAAAGCAAAGACGCCCGGAAGAAGGGAACGTTTACAAAAACAGACAAAAAAAAACAATACAACTCTCACACGTACATTTATTATTTCACTATAACAAATAAAAGTTTAAACGCAAACTGTAGCTTACACCCATTTATTCAAACTATAATAATGCGCACGTACGCTTTGTATGCTCATATCATTCAAGCACATTGGAAACCAGACGGAAGCTTTCTGTTACAGACGTTGAGAAGTACGCTGAGAGATATAGGAACGTTAAGGTTGATTCCGAGAATGTTAGCCCTAAGAGCAGTGCATAGACAAACCGCAGCATCAACGTCAACCAAACCTTGGATGAGCGAGCAACATTGTTGAGCTGATGGCTGACCCAACTGGATGTTGAGTAGTCTGCTTAGGACATTTCCACATACACCAAGCTTGAGAGCATCTATAGGGCAGTTTCTAGATGAACCAGTGCTTGGAGGCGTGACCGGCCTAGGGTTTGGACTTGGGACCGAAGGACTTGGAACCGAAGGACTTGGGACGGAAGGACTTGGGACCGGCTTGGGTTTGGGACTTGGGACCGGCTTGGGCTTAGGACTTGGGTTGCAACCACAATCAGTTGCAGCGGTTAAGGTGAAAAATAGGATGTTGAGGGCGAAGAAAAGAGAAAGAGAGGTTGAGTTCTTTGATGCCATTGTTGTCTTTTTTTTCTTTTCTTTTTCTAGGATGGGTGTTTCAAAGATTGAGTATGTTTAAGAGAGTGAGAGATGAAGAAAAATGAAGAGAGAGTGTGGGTATTTATAGGGTTGTAGAAGGATAACAAGAGGACCAACTTGTTCTAGTATAATTGATTATTTTATAAATATTTGTAATTTTACAAAACATCTGTTTTTATTTATTTTCTTGCGCTTATCTGCACATACAAACTCTGACCTTTTTATTTTCCTTTATGTAGAATCAAAGAACCTTGAAATTATTTGTTAGATCGTTTTTGCAAAACGATTATAATTAAGAAATAATATATGATTCGTGCATTCATATTAGTATTATTGTGAAATTGTCAATGCTGTTATCATCACCACCATCATGAGTTCATGACCCCATTACACATTTTATCATATTCTCTTTGGCTTGTAGCCATTTTACTTGAGAGCTTTTACATTTTAGGTCCGTAAGATATATACCTGTTAGTGTAGTGGTCTTAACTCTTAGTACATTCCAGAGATAGTTGCGCTCTGCACTCTTCCCGAACCTTGCTTGGAAGAAATGTATGTATTTATCACAAACTAGTCCCAGTAGAGGGATAAGCTAAGGGCGCAAAAGTTTCGAGAACTTCATTGAAAATATATGTTACATGTGAAACGTTTTCGAATTTTTGGATCCTCTTATGCATAAGAAGGAGACATCAAAATCATTCATGAACCGGGTTGGTCCGTATACATGGTAGCCTCATTTGTGACGTAAAAGAAAGGGGATTTTTTTTTGGATCTCATAATATTACAACTAGCAAGAGAATTTAAACTTAACTTGTTTTTAAGGTTGTGTATACAGAACCTCCAATATTTTCTAATGTGCATAAGGTAATAAGGTTGAAACGATTCATATTGTCTTTTTTTTTTTCTTATTCTTACATCGATTCGTATTGTTTATGACTTAATATGTTCCTACATTTTAGAGTTAGAATTATGGATGTTTGATGATAAACTGATACCATTTAAAATATTCTTTAATCTATGCTGTTATTTTCTATTTAGAAATACAACTAAAATTTTAGAAAATATTTTCACATATAAAAAAACACAGGAACCTAGATTATGGGCATAACCCAAACATGAAACTAAAACGTGAACTCATAATTTAGAGTAGCGCATAATCATTTATTTTCTGGAAAAGGCTGGTTCTAATATTTATTAAAGTCAACAATAAATTTTGTCCTACAAGAAAATATCATCTTTTCAGCAATGTTAGAAAAAAAAAAGTCAACTTGAAAAAATAACATTTATAACTTCTTAAAAAGAAACCAGGAACAAGGAAAACAAAACACAGTGTTATAGGGAGTAGGGACACATTCATAATAAGGTTTGACTGTGCATATACTGTATCTAATTTTTAAAGGGATTTTTGCAAAAGAAACATGCAAATCGCTGTTTATTGCAATTTATCTTCTAAATCCAAAAAAATGCAGGTTAGTCCTGAAAAAGCGATATAATCCATGGTTATCACTGTCAAATTTGTAAAATGTTGATAAATATTATATATATCATATGAAGCTTCCACGAAAAAATGTCCAAAATTTAAATTTTTTAAAAATATATATTAATATACGTGATTATAAAAACATTTAGAAAATACGTATAAGAATTATATTGCATCTCATTCGTTAATTGCAAAGTAATTGTAGATATATAGACATATATTCGTAAACGGTAGTAAGCTAAGAAACTGCAGTTGGCAAGAGCATTCTCGGACAAATAATCATTTGATTGGCTTAGTGGTAGTTGGATTTGGGGTAAGACGTCAACTCGCTTTTTCCGGAATCAATTTTTTATTCGAAACAAAGTTGTATGTATGCTGGGAAGTAGATGCTGAGACTATTTATGTTATCAGGCGGTTATGTTGTATAGTCTTTTCAAATCAAGTCGAACTAGATTCCTCCAGTTTGGTGTTGGAGTCCATTTGATTTCATAAGATTAGTCGAATAGCTTAAGTTGTTTGTGGTTAGATTATGTTATTAGTTCTAGACCCCATTCTGATGATCACTCTGCTCACCCAAAATTATAAAAAAGAAAATGATATGATTGTATCGAACCTCATTTTTTAAATTGGACAAAACTACGTGAAAACTCCAATCCAAAATACAAAGGGAATATTTGAATACATAAGGCATTCACTATGTGTATATATATTTTTTGTCAACACATTCACTATGTATATGAAACGTCTTTCATTTAATTGTATAAAACAAGAACAAAATTACAACAGAAACATATATACGCGGAAAAGCGTTTACAAATAGTGCTATAGATAACTTAGACCCTTAACTTGCATACATGCATGCAATTATTCGAACTGTAATGATTTTAAAGAGAACACTCTCAATATTTTCTTAGTAGAAAAAATTAATCCATAACATTTAGTCTTGGTCATGAGCCCGATGAGTTTTTTTCATGGACTGGCTTCCACCAATCAAAGTTTCTTCATCAGACCCTCTTCCTCTTGTAGAGAATGAGCAATGACCACGTGCACATGGCTGGCAGCCGGCAGGGCTGAGGAAGCATGTTTGAACTACATATGATTGTACTGGTATGATAAGAATATCATTTTTTTTTTCTGAAGAATATAATAATTTTTTTTATCTGCTAGCTGTTATGGAGAATTCTCAAAGTATCACACTCTCAAGTCTCGTTGCCAATAATACTATATATTTTAAAAATTCTATCAAATTTTTTTGTTTTTTATAAATACCACAAAACAAAAATTAAACTTTAACCTTCAGAATTAATTCTTAAATTCTAAACAGTAAACGCTATCTCTTAAAAAAGTATACCTTTAATTTAAAATGGTCAATTCAAAATTAAAAATATAAATTTGAAATCTTTAAAAATCAATTTCTTTTTTGTTTGTAGTATTTTTGGAAAACCAAAAGTTTTAGTGGTACTTAATACTTTTAAAACATATACTATTTTTGACAGCAAAACTTCAAAGTTTGGTATTTTGAGGATTTTATCTATTTATATTGGTTCGTACGATAATAAACTTAAATCACAACTTTGATAAACTAATTTGATATAAAATTATACTGATCTATCAAGGAATGTAACTATTTAGTTTGAGAAATTATGTGATGGACATAACCCAAACATGAAACTACGATGTGAACATATTCAAAATTAAGAGTTTCGTAAAGTCAAATAATTTCATTTTGTTCCGAAATAAAATATAGTAATGTTTTAGTTTGATAGGACAAAAACAAAAAAAAATAGAGCCAATACTATTCGCACCGAAAGAAATCATCATCGTTTTCAGCAATGCGAAGACAAAAAAATAAAAGTCAATTAAGAAAATAATAACACGGTAATATGGAAACATTAATACAAACAAATTAGTAGGTATAACTATTTCAAATGTCAATTACATTTTTAGTACCGCTTTTTCAAGTGGTTATCTTTTCACCACCGGTCGTACGTGAGATCTTCGAAATAGCTTTTAATTAGTCCCATTTTTTCATTTCATAATTACTAGATACTAGAGTCTATACGTACATGCATTTGTTTCCATCAATTTTTGAAAAAATAGATAACTAAATTCTTTTAAGTGAACGAATATATTACCAAAATTAATAAGTTTGTGAAAAACAGTTGATGTTAATATATATGCATTTCGTATGCTTTAGACAATATCATTAATTTATATATCGGTTATATATATATATATATATATATGTATATCATCATTTTATCAAAACCAAAATACTAAAATTTTGGATAATCCTTATTTAATTAAGATGCACCTATCTTCAGTTTTGAACTCAAAGACGTGTTTTCTTTCGAGCTCAACTCAAAGACGTGTTTTGTAGTCGGGGAGATATGGACATCCGAAAGTTTAGTAGTCCATATCTCGCTGATGTTAAAAATCGTCACTTTTGTTAACATACGATCGTCTTGCATGTGTTAAGTACGTTGACTAGACCATTACAATTTTGTACAGCGCTGTTTACGTAAACGTAAATTTCTCTGGCTTCTACATTTGGAAGTTTCGTATCTATTAGTGGTTCCAAATAAAGTAAACCCAATCGACGACTGGATTAATCCCAATTAACTGCACATTTTCATTGTCTGAATGTTAACAAATAAGGACAATAACAACGCAGAAAATACGAAAATGAAACTTAGAAAGTATTTCTGATCCATGAAGAAGCTTAGAAAAACCCTTCTAATCCTCATGCCAAACTTATGAGTTGTGTTTACTCAAAACCCATTTTTAATCACTGCAGTAATAGAGCTGAAGCCACGTAATTCATGGTGTTTTACAATTTGAAACGGCATATATGAGATTGCAACTAAACTTAGATTTGAATGAACAAATAAATATAAAGTATTGACAGATTGTCAAAGATAAGATTTACGATGTGAACGTACTCATATTTTAGACAATTAGAGCAACAGAAAAAAAACCATTGATCTTTCCACAAAATATAAAGACTGGTTTACCTTACTTAAAAGTCGATAGAAACATTTGTCCTCAAGGAGATATCACATTTTTTCAATGATCCTATGACCACAAAATAGTTAAAACCGACAATAAAAAAATAGATTATCTAAAACTTCTTATTTTGTTTGTCAAAGATTATTTCAAACTTCTTCACAAGAAACAAAGAGCAAGAAAAGTTAACACAGTGAAAAAATTTGATTGGGCAGCTATTTAATAAATTTTTGTTAGTATTTCCAACAAGGTTGTCAGTACGTAAAGTCTTCAGAATATGTTTCCATAGCAGTCTTTTAGTTTGGTATATAGAATAAAAATTAGATAAATAATATTCTATAGATTAATAAACACTAAAATATAATCAAACATTTTGGTCTTCAGTTGGACCAATACATTTTTTAATAAAATTTAATAAGATAATTAATTAATATTTCTATCATTTTCAGAATATTAATTTATTTAGAAGTTTAGATAGATTTGTCTAATTTCTTTATCAATTAAGATTTTACATCAGAATTACAAGAAAATATAATTTGAGATAAAAAAATTTCAAACTAAAATTAATATTTTGGATGCTATAAATTTTGTACTTACGAAATAAAACTTTAATATTTAAAGAAAAAAGGTTTTGACGATAAAATACAAAGATTATTGATGAATTCACTTATGCAAATGACATGCATAAATTTAATTTATGATTAATGACCTTAACTATCAACATTTAAACAATTTATACTATAAAAATGAAAATGTTCCATAATACGAAATTTTGGTTACTTTGATGATGATATTATATATAGACAATACTACAACAATAATTTGAAAAAACAACACAAAATTTTTCTATCAATCAATTTTAGAGACAAATCTTTAGCAAAAAAATAAACTATTTTAAGAACACAAAATCATACAATAGTATGGTATTCTATATAAGCAGAAAACCCGAAAAATACGCCATCTAATTTTTTTTTGCTGTTTAATTCCTCTAGTTATTATATTTCTAAAAAAATACCTGGTTTAATTTCAGTTGTCTTTAAAAGCCTTCATCTTATTAATATCGGTAGATCCATACTTAAGACATATCGAATGTTAACTGTAATGATGAAATTGTTAACTATGGTTAAAATTTAATCCCCACGTGTTTAATTAAAGATAAATAATGACATTGTTGCCCTCTTCTTCTTCTCTTCCATAAATCGATCTGTAAACTATGAGCCTTTTGCTGATACAGTACCACCCCTGTTACTAAGATACAACAAGACAGGGACCTATTACCTGATCCAATCAGAAAGGCCAAGAGAAGCTTTCCAGTAGATTGAACCACACGTCGCAAATCAGCTCTAAACAACAACAGAGGAACAGCTAACGGAAGCAAGAAATTCAAAACTACAGCAAAAGCAGGAGCTTGAGAAGAAATGACCCCTAGATTGCTAGCTGCAAGCCCAACTAGAGTGCTGACCAATGCACCACTCATCGCAGCTCCGACCTTTGTCTTTTCCGACCTGTTACAATCAATCACCACCACTTGCGAATTTTCATTTCTTAACTCCCATAGAAACAAAAAATTAAAACCTCTCTTTATATATACATGCAAAATCAACTTCACCTAAGAATCAAATTTGATTTTAGATTCGGTTCAGCTGTATAAAAGCTTAGCCATCACCGTTACTTAAGATGTGGTCTCCATAGATCTTTAAATTTGATTTTAGATTTGGTTTTGCTCAATGTAGTAAGTAGGTAATGAAGTATATAAGTAAAGTTGACGCACATGCTCTAATATGAGTCAACAACTTCACTAATCACTCACTCTCTTTTCCACTTTTTCTCGTTGTAAAGCTGACGCGAATAAAATGGCGACGAGCTTGTCGTTACTTAACGTGACCGGAATCTCGTTGCCGTCGTCGAGATTATTTCGCCGTCGCTCGCACATTGTTTCACGCAAGGATCTTCCTGAATTATCGGCTAAACCTGTTCCTTCGCGGCTTAGCTTCTCGTTGTCGCGATTCCGTAATGAAAGCGATTGGTTTCTCTCGCAGGATTTGTCGTTACCGGAATTATCTTCTCCGATCCGATCGGTTACTGTGAGATCGTTGAGTACGCCTCTCATTTCTCCGAACGATGAATGGGGAACTTGGACTGCTTTCTTCGCTATTGGGGCTCTTGGTCGTTGGTATGATCATCGCTCATAGTTTACAGATCGATTTGTGGAAGACAAGAAGAAGAGGGCAGCTGTGTCATTTGTTATCTTTAATTAAACATGTGGAAGTTAAATTTTAACCATAATTAACAATTCCCTCATTAAAGTTAACAATCGATATGTCTAAGTATGGATCTACCGATATTAATAAGATGAAGGTCTTTAAAAACAAAAGAAATTAAACCAGATATTTTTTGGGAAATTTATAACTAGAGGAATTAAATGGCCAAAAAATAATTAGATGGCGTATTTCTCGGGTTTTTTTCCATTCTATATATATTTACTAATAATATTTAGATTAATATTAATTTATCATGCCAAGAAGATTCAATGAAGATCTATTTATCTTTTTTTTTTGTACTTGACATATATTATTTACGTATAATATCAAGATTTAAATATTCACTAAACCTTACTTAAAAGTTAAATCTAATAGTGAGCATATAAAACTTTTAATAAAATTATGTTACTTAATTATTATTATAAACCCTAATGCCGTTTCAAGCGTCTTTATTAGTTTGATATTTTGGTCATTTAGTGAACAGTTCGAACCCACCAAATGAGTCTTGGTGACATTCATGATTTCAACCCAGCAATTCCCTCATGTCAATCTATCAATTTGATAAGATTGTATTTTAATGCCGTAATTAGTTAAGATTAAAATATCATTAAGATATGAATTATTGATTATATTTGTGTAATATTTTTCTCATAACATTTCCAATTAACTATCTAGCTTTTTCATTTACAAGTATTTTTTCATGATATTATAATGGAGAATAAAATGTTTACATATCTTGTAGTTTTGTGTATATTTAGTTTCACATTTAGCGTATTTTTATTGCCTTGATCTCCAAGACAATATTCTTTTGTAAAGTTGTATATATACTCGACCTCTAGGTCCGAAGGAAAAGACAGAAAGTTCTTTCATCGATCTCTTCTTTATTTATCATGGTATCAGAGCAGGCATAAAATCTTCTTTCGATTTTTTTGATCCTGGTATTGAGATCTGTTTTCCTTGATCTGTTTATCGAACCTGTCTTGTTCTTTCTGTGACGATGACCGAAGACGTGAAGAACAACGAATCGAAACCGAAGATGATGGAAAATCAACGACGAACGATTTCTCCATACGACTTGACCTCGAACGACAATCCTGGAAGTGTAATATCACGACCTCTCTTGAAAGGAGACAATTACGAAGAGTGGGCCATCAACTTGGAGACGGCGCTTTATTCACGAAATAAATTTGGGTTTCTAGATGGCTCTATCAAACCCCCAACCGAAGGATCACCAGATTACGATGATTGGAAGCCAATCAACGCATTAATTGTCTCTTGGATTAAGATGACAATCGAACCGAAGCTGCTGTCTAATATCTCCCATAAGCCGTTGGCACGAGATCTGTGGGAACACATAAGAAAAAGATTTCGTGTTACTAATGGACCTCGTGTTCAACAGTTACGCAAAGAACTAGCAAACTGTCAACAAGCTGGGATGAGCATTGAAGCATACTACGGGAAGTTAACAAAGATTTGGGATTGTCTCGGATGTTATCGACCTCCGTTGAGCTGCACTTGTGGTCTTTGCACATGTAACTTTAGTGCCGAAGATGAGAAGAGAAGAGAAGAAGACAAGGTTCATGACTTCGTAATGGGACTCGACGAAGAAGTTTATGGGATGGTAAAATCTAATTTGCTTTCTCAAGAACCATTGCCTACACTTGAATACGTCTACTTAAAGGTGACACAAGATGAGGATGCTCGGTTGAAGAAAAAGACCCCTGAAGAGAAACCGGAGAACATGGCTTTCGTTGCACAAACGCAAAAGCCAAAGTATCGAGATGACAGAGATGTTGGAATTGTCTGTTCTAACTGTGGACGAACCGGACATAGATCAGAAACATGTTTTCAAATCGTGGGGTTTCCGGAGTGGTGGGGAGATAGACCACGAAATCGAATGGGTCGTGGAAGAGGATTCGGACCACCAACCGGACTTACACGAGGGAGAGGCGGAACGGCTCGTGTAAACTTGGCAAGAGTGGTAGGACAGCCAAACATTGGAGTAGCAAACGTGGCAGTCACGGATGCGGATAGAACGGCCGTGTGTGGTCTCACAGATGAACAGTGGCTCAGCGTTAAGCGTGTGATGAACGCGGCAGCCATCGGAGCGGATGAACAAACGTCGGGTAAGTCGCTTTCTCCTTCTTGGATAATAGATAGCGGAGCAACTCATCACTTGACCTGTAAGAAAGAGATTCTTAATTTGAGAGCATCGACACCAACACAAATAATGTTGGCTGATGGTAGAGTAGTAGTAGGAAACACAGTTGGAACAGTCGTTTTGAACTCTCATCTGCGATTGATTGAAGTGTTCTACATAGAAAATCTAGGGTTTGATTTGATATCGGTTTCACAATTGATGGAAGAAAATAATTGTGTTGTCCAAATGTCTGTTCCGTTTTGTGTTCTTCAGGACCGCATTACGAGGATGCTGATTGGGATAGGTAGACCTGTTGGAGGTTTGATTTACTTTCAGAATGTGGAGATAGTCGCAGCGGCAAAGGGTCACACAAGTCAGTCTGTGGAGTTGTGGCATAGACGTTTGGGACATCCATCTTTGAAAGTAGTGCAAAAGTTGTCTGGTTTTGGTTTTAGTAGCAATAGTAGTGATTTAATGAATAAGGCGTGTGAAACTTGTATCCGCGCAAAACAAACTCGTTGTTCTTTCCCATTAAGCAATAATAAGACTTCAGAGATTTTTGAAATGGTTCATTGTGATGTTTGGGGTCCATATAGAACTCCATCATTCTCAGGAGCAAGATACTTTCTCACCGTTGTTGATGATTTCTCTCGTGGTACTTGGATTTATCTTATGAATGCAAAGAGCGAAACTTCGACAAAATTGAGATATTTTCTTGCCTTGGTTAAACGACAGTTTGGAAAGCAAGTTCGAACGATTCGTAGTGATAATGGAAGCGAATTTATGGCACTAACGTCATATTTTTTGGAGGAAGGGATCCATCATGAGACATCATGCGTTGGAACACCACAACAAAACGGACGGGTGGAGCGAAAGCATCGTCATTTGCTTAATGTAGCTCGAGCAGTCATGTTTGAAGGACATTTACCGGTTGAATTTTGGGGAGAATGTGCGCTTACGGCTGCTTATTTGATTAATAGAACACCGTCCTTGGTGTTGAATGGAAAGACACCCTATGAAGTGTTGTATGGAAAACAACCTTCTTATGATCACCTTCGTGTGATAGGGTGTGTGTGTTATATACATAACCAAGATCATAAAGGTGACAAGTTTGTGAGTCGCAGTAGAAAATGTGTTTTTGTTGGATATCCCCATGGAAAGAAAGGGTGGCGTGTATTTGACTTGGAAAAAGAAGTTTTTACGGTGTCACGAGATGTGGTATTTCGTGAGGACACATTTCACTTCTTGTCTTCACAAAGAAATATAACAGAAGATCCATTTGCTGACAAGGTACATACAGTTCCTGTATTTAACGAAGATCAAGAAGGAATTGTGGGAGCCGATCCAATGATAGTGACGAACGAAAACGAGAGTTCAGTGTCTGACAAAGTTGAAGAATCACCACAAGTGATTGTGGTATCGAGTGAAAGCGACACTGATCAGGGTTCTACCGATGATATTGAAGAAGATAATGTCATTGAGCAGCATGTCAATGATATTTCTGGACAAGAACACATCTCAGCTCATTTGCGTGTTGGTGAAAGAGAACGCAAAAGACCTGGGTACCTTAAAGATTATGATACAAGCTTCGTGTGTGTAGACTCGGATAAGCCTTATCCTATCTCTGCTGTGGTTTCGTGTAGTCGGTTCTCTGAAAATCACAAAGTGTTCCTCGCTGCGATCACTACCGTACACGAACCGCGAAGTTTCGTAGAAGCCATGACAGATGATAGTTGGCGAAATGCAGTGGGCAGTGAAATAGGTTCACTTGAGTTGAATAAGACATGGACACTTGAAGATCTACCAAAGGATAAAAAGGCAATTGGTTGTCAATGGGTGTTTAGAATTAAGCATCGCTCCGATGGGACAATCGAACGGTACAAAGCGAGACTCGTTGTGTTAGGCAATCGACAAGTTGCTGGAGTAGATTATGGTGAAACTTTTGCCCCTGTTGTTAAAATGACTACGGTTAGATCCTTTCTTGCTGTAGTTGCAGCTCGAAACTGGGAAGTGCACCAGATGGATGTACACAACGCATTTCTTCACGGAGATCTCGAAGAAGAAGTGTATATGACGTTGCCACCTGGATTCCCTTCACGACACGATGGTAAAGTATGTAGACTACGGAAGTCTTTGTATGGGTTGAAGCAAGCTCCACGTTGTTGGTTTGCCAAGCTTGCATCTTCTCTCGAAAAATACAGTTTTGCACAGTCGTTTGGAGATTACTCTCTCTTTGTTTACAAGAAGAATGAAGTGGAAATTAGGGTCCTTGTTTACGTGGATGACTTGGTCATCACGGGAAATACAATTGGAGCGATCGAAAATTTTAAAAAATATCTCAGCACATGTTTTTACATGAAGGATTTAGGTGTGCTGAAATATTTCTTAGGCATCGAAGTTTCAAGGAGTCCAAAAGGGATTTACTTAAGTCAAAGGAAGTATGTTCTTGACCTCTTGGCTGAGACTGGGTTGTTGGATTCAAAACCGGTACTCTTTCCTCTTGAACAGCATCATCGACTTGGCTTGGCAGTTGGTCCATTTCTTTCGAACCCCGAACCGTATCGCCGGTTAGTTGGTAAATTGATTTACCTTGGCGTTACTCGATCCGACCTCGCATACTCAGTGCACATTTTATCACAGTTTATGGGTGCTCCACGAAAAGACCATTGGGAAGCTGCAATTCGAGTTCTTCGATATTTGAAAAGTAGTCCCGGCCAAGGCATCCTGCTTCGCGCGGACTGTGATCTTCAAATCTATGGGTGGTGTGACTCTGATTATGCAGGCTGCACATTGTCACGACGATCTACGACAGGATGGTTTATTCTTCTTGGACAGTCACCAATCTCTTGGAAAACGAAAAAACAGGATGTGGTGAGTCAATCCTCAGCTGAAGCCGAGTATAGAGCAATGGCTCTGACGACCAAGGAGTTGAAATGGCTGAAAAATCTTCTTGAAGATTTGGGTGTCGTTCTTACGCAACCGATGCGCCTTTACTGTGATAATAAAGCCGCTTTACACATTAGTGCGAATCCGGTTTTCCATGAGAGAACCAAACATATCGAAAAAGACTGTCACTTTATCCGTGATGAAATCAAGTCGGGAAAGATCGTCACAGCTCATGTCTCCACGAAACTGCAACTTGCAGACATTTTCACTAAAGCGTTGGGAGAGCGGGAATTTGATGTGTTTCGAGACAAGCTGGGCATTTTGGATCTTCATGCTCCAGCTTGAGGGGGGGTAATGGAGAATAAAATGTTTACATATCTTGTAGTTTTGTGTATATTTAGTTTCACATTTAGCGTATCTTTTATTGCCTTGATCTCCAAGACAATATTCTTTTGTAAAGTTGTATATATACTCGACCTCTAGGTCCGAAGGAAAAGACAGAAAGTTCTTTCATCGATCTCTTCTTTATTTATCATATTAATTACGACAATATTTACGGTATTTTATTTTCACAATCAGTTATTAAAAACCTTACATTATCCCGATTGTGTTAACTATTTTTGGTTTCTTTGCGACTATATTTGTAAATATAACTTTGCGGCACTTAAATTATCTGGAGTGACTACATGCGTAAATTTAATTATGTATCATTGAGCTTTACCCCTCCATTCGTTTGCATGTCAAAAATATGAAGAATCCACATGCACGAATTCGAGAAACAGATGTGGGTTACAAAACTTCTTTGATTAAACAGGTTGAAAATAAGAAATACATAGACTGACGGAAACGTTTACAAAAAAAACTAGAAAACTTTCATATGCTTATTATTTCACTTAAAACAAATTAAGATATAAACATTAAAGTCTAGCTTACATGCAATTATTCAAACAGTAGTAATTTTATAGAGAACACAGTGTGCGTGAGTAGTATGCATAGCTGATATTGTTCAAGCACATTGGAAACCAGATGGAAGCTTTCTGTTACAAACGTTGAGAAGAACGCTGAGGGATATTGGAACGTTAAGGTTAATGCCAAGAACGTTAGCCCTAAGAGCAGTGCAGAGACAAATGGCAGCGTCGAGGTCAACCAAACCTTGGATGAGCGAACAACATGATTGAGACGATGGCTGACCCAATTGCACGTTAAGTAGACTGCTTAAGACATTTGCACATACACCGAGTCTGAGAGCATCGATAGGACAGTTTCCAGATGAGCCAGGGGTGCTGGGAGGCGTCACCGGCCTAGAGTTAGGACTTGGGACCGAAGGACTCGGGACTGAAGGAGTTGGGGCCTTGGGACTTGGGACCTTTGGACTTGGGCTGCATTTACAATCAGTTGCAGAGGTTAAGGTGAAGAAAATGATGTTGAGGGCAAAGAAAAGAGCAAGAGAGGCTGAATTCTTTGAAGCCATTTCTAAGGATTCCTGGTTGTGTTTGAGAAAGAGAGAGATGAAGAAAAATGAAGAGCAGGTGTGGTTATTTATAGGGTTTTAGAAGGACGTGAGGAGGATCCAAGTTGTTTAATTTTGACTATAAGTAATTATTTATATTTATCTTTAATAAAATATCTGAAATTATATTTGCGTTTATCTACATATTTAAAATCTGACTTTTTAAATTTCACTTCTGTAGATACGTCGAACTTCGAAATAATATGGATCTATAAATATTTGATTCGTGTGCTGTCAATTTGTCAATGCCGTCATTATCACCGCCATGATGAGTTCATGACCTCATTTGCAGAATTATTCAGATTCTCTTTGGCTGGTAGCCATTTTACCATAGAGCTTCTATACCTTTAGGCTGTAGTCTGTAGTCTGTAGATAAGATTTGTTATACGTGAACTTGCCTCGCTATACGCAAAACTTGATATATTTATTGTTTTACTTGTATTGAACAGTTAAGTGCAGCTGGCCGGTCTAAGCAAATTAAGTTTGTTATTTTATCTACAGAAATAAAAAAATTAAATAACATGCGTAACTCTTGGACATTTTGTTCTCATTTTTTAATTGATATTTTGAATGACTACTCATTGATCATTGTTAACAAACGTACGTATGTGATGGTATTTCTATAAAATATCTGACGATGTATGGTTTTTTCAATAAATTCTCTAACGATGTATGGTTTTTCTGTAAGATATCTTTATGGCATTGACAGCAAATATAGTACTTTGAATTCAACTTAAGTAACTCGTACTCCCTCCGATCGTGAATATCTGTCGTTTTAGATTTTTTTTTTTGTCAAAATATTTGACGTTCTCACTTACCTATGTAACTATCACTCTAAAATAACTTATTTACCCTTCTATTATTTTTAGTCAACAAGTTCATAATTCTATGTGTTGTTCAATGAGTGACTCTAGATATTGCTAACAATTGACTATATTTAATATTTATGTGTTTTTCTACATGTATGACACAGTATAAAGTTTCCATCATTGCTTCTTTTTTACGGATATATATATACAAGCATCATTAGTGATCACTAGTTTCAGATTTGGCTCCAATACTAATTTTAGTTTTTGTTTTGGCTCCATTTTCAAATTTTTAGAAAAATTTTAACAACAAAATCTTCTTTGTTACATGTATTACTTCATTTGCATCAAAAACACATAATTTTGACTACAAACAATAACTACGTATATAAATACGTTTCCATGGCTGCATATGAACTTGTGCACTTATTAAATTATTAAGAATAAAGAAAATTGGGATCAGCAGCAATATTTGACTAAATAGTGATTAGACACAAATTAAGGAGGTTACAATAGCTTTTACACAAACCTCCTTAATTTGTGTGAAACTTGTAAAACGACAGATATTCACGATCCGAGAGAGTATTATATTTTTATGATTTTATCTTGCTTGCAATTTTTTTTTTTTGGCATTATTACTAATTAAATAGTAATTACTACACACCAGCCGTCGATATTTATTAGACTAGAGTAACACTATAACCTAAATGTAACCAGCCGTCGATATTTATTAGTCTAGAGTAAAACACTATAATAGTAGTAACCACCAGTCGTCGATATTTTTTACTCTAGTCTAGAGTAACACTATATTTGTAACCAGCCGTCGATAACTTGTAATACCAATTTTTCCCGCTTAACCTAATAAGTCAAACTTTATTAACCTTTCAATGTATTGAGATAGCTCTTTGGGGAATGCTTTTTTAAATTGTACTCCTTCCGTTACAAAATATAAGATGTTTTAGAAAAGTTTTTTGTTTCATAATATATGATGTTTTCAAGTTTTTATGCAACTTTTAGATTAGTTTATTATTCTATATTATGCAGTATTGTTTCTGATTGGTTGAACTTATTAAAAATAAAAATTTTTTAATCTGCATGCTGTTAAAATATCCTATATTTTGAAACAGAGGGAGTATGTTTTATACCTTTTGTCTTAAAACTTCCATGGAATCTATGTCGTTTTACCTTATCTATCATGTTATGGCATAGGGAAACCTCTTTAAATTGTATTGTAAACTTTGTGATCTTTGAATCACTTACTTGGTCAGATTTGAACCAATGAAAACAAAGTGTTTGTCCAAAAAAAAAACTCTTTGTTGGCAATTTGATTATGGCCTTGATATATCTTACGTTGGCTCGCATGTCCAAAATAAACTCTTGATTCTAATATAACGGGAGTACTGTTTATGTTTTATTTCTTGTCCAAATGAATCTAAAAAATTATCTGTACGTACCAAATCATATACATTATTGTACGGTATCATATCGTATTGGTATAGGTCTATTAGACTTTAAATTAAAGAACGTTTTTGTGCGTTTACGTAAATTATGGTTTTCAGATCCATTTCCATGAGCGATCAATCTAAATTAGCTGTCTGACTTCTTTTACCCAACTATGGAGTTCATTTACCAACAACTTATGGGAACCACAAGTATGTGAATAGTTTCGCAATTCTTTTTTGTTCGGATGTCAATATATTTCCTATTGTCTACTTTTTATATCTCAAAACAAAATTATTATATTTTTTTACTATGTATCGTTTTAGTATGGATAATTCTTATTAAAGATAATTCAAGGTTTACACTTTCTCTCATTCTCTTTTTCTCTGTGTGTGTGTGTGTCAATATGGTCACACGTAATCTAATTGATGTACGTGTTTTAAAGAATAGATTAGCATAGATTCTTGCTCTTTTGATCGTTAGAATAACATAAGTAGTGAATATGATTCCTTGGGAATATAAGCGGAAACGAGAAGCTGATTATTACTAAAAATCTGAATGAAAAAATTGATTTATAATGGATACAGCAAAAGAAGTATAAGAAACACTTATTTGAATTAAAACTGAAAACAGCAGAATTTAGAGAATTTTAATAAAAGAAAAACAACAAAACATAGATAAAAGATTATATAACCAATCGATTAATGGTTGATAGATAGATCAAGCACATACAAATCCAGAAGGGACCTTCCTGCCACACACATTGAGAAGAAGGCTTAGAGAAACTGGAACATTAAGCTTAATGCCTATAACATTAGCCTTTAGGGCAGTGCAGAGACAAGCTGCAGCCTCAAGATCAACCAAACCGTTGAGGAGCGAACAGCAAGGCTTGACTGGTGGTGTGCCCAACTCGATTTTGAGAAGATCCTTGAGGAGATTGGCGCAAACACCGAGTTTGAGAGTGTCTCTTGGGCAGCTTCCGGTGGAGGAATGGCTCGGAGTAGGCTTTGGCTTAGGCTTGGGTTTAGGGACTGGACTGCAGCCACCACCACACGCATTGGTCAACGTGAAGAATAGGATGTTGAATGTGAGGAAAATGACAAGGGATGCTGAGATTTTTGAAGCCATCTCTCACAATATATATTTCTATTTTAAGTAAGATGTTTTAAGTGAGAAGTGTTGCTAAACGAGAGTGGTGATGATAAATGAAGAGATGATGTATGTAATATAGGGTTTGACAGTTAACTAAAGCTGTCCTTGCAATTTAATTTTGAGGAATTATTAAACGAGTTTATATTTTAGTAAGCAGTCAGAGGATCTTTGTATTATTAAGTGGTTAGTTTATATTTCATTTTTTTTATTACAATGTTGTGAAGCAAATGTTCAATTATGGAGTTATGGAAATATAATTAAAAGTACCATATTTGCTGTCATAGTTTATTTTGAAATTGAGATATAGGTGTGTAAGTTAAAACGTAATCGTGTATTGTTCCATCTAATTGAGAATTTAAGTATTCAGTACAATTTTTAATCACAATTAGACGTGATAACCACACAAAAAAGGTTGAAATTAGAATCGATGCACATGTGTTCAATAATTCCCATGTGTAGCCCCGTATGTGATTTATAAGCTTTGGTTGGCGATTGTGTTATTAGTAATTTGGAATTTTATGACAACGTAAGTCTGGCTTTCAGAATTACAGTAGAACCTCTATAAATTAATACTCTTTAATTTAATACTCGCTATAAATTAATAAATTTTTCTGATCCCGAGTTGCACCGGTGTAAAAAATGACACATTTTGATAAAATAATAAAATAATAATTTTTTTGAAAATCCTATGTAAAATTATAGTCCCATCAATATCATAAATTAATAATCATATAAACTGATATATATATATATATATATATATATATATCTAAGAAAATCTAGTGAAATATGATTCTATTGTTGTTTGTCTATTCTTGAATTTGCAATCTTGTTGGAGCTCATCTCTAATTTTTTCATTGTTGTATTTTCAAATCACATCCATAAATTGTGAAGAGTCATATATGCGATAATTGTTTCTTTAGTAATTGGTTTTAAAGATACCGTAATACCTTCTGCGACTTCATCATTACCATGAAAGATAGTAGTAACAATTTTTTCTAAACTCCAAACTTCTAACATTTCTCATTTTTACCTAGATAATCTATTAAAAATTTGACATTCATCCTATTACGATAACCAAAATTATAAATTAAGAAAATTCTTTAAAAATGTGAAAATAACAAAAGTATATTATTTTGTAATAGAAATTTTTCATTATAAAAATGAGAAAATCTCTTCATAAATTAATAAATATTAATTTATCAATAAATTAATAATTATTAATTTATCGATAAATTAAAACCTCTATAAATTAATAAAATTTCATGGTCCCGACCTTATTAATTTATAGAGGTTTTACTGTATATGGGCTCTATCTTTCACGCAATATTTTAAGAAAAATTTTGAACTATAACAAAATTAAAACATCTATAATTCACCAGATGTGCTCAAAATAGTTCCTATAACAAATAGTTATATACAAAACTCGAATAATCTGCGTACTCGATTACTTATTCAAGATTACAAATTGGAGGTTGTTAGCCAGCTGTATCGACGTTCGTAGCCACTAACTTCTAGTTTAAAGCAACGTGAGATTAAAAAAATGCAATAGTACTTATTTAAGATAAGATGTGGGGCGGTGAAAAAAGTTGTTCATCATGTTCTATTTTACTATTTTAGCGATCAAGTTATATATATAAGAGGTAATAGCATTTTGTTTTTGTTTCCATTATTGCTTCCTGGTAGTTCTTGACGAACTCATAAATATGGATTTTTTCCTTGAGACAATCGTATATCGGCTAGGCAAGGACAACAGATATAACAGTTCCCATTAAAAAAAAAAGTAGGACAAAAAAAAATGTACCAAAACTTACCCAGATTATTCAGCTTGGTTACCCAGTGGCAGGTCAAGTAGCCCAGGTAAGGATCTTAAGGAAACAGTTCATCTGGAGATAAATTATCGGTTTTAAAGGTGGTGTCAAGTTGTTGGTAGTGAAAAACTTTCAGATGTAATTTTAGGGACTAAGAGCCTTAAAGAAGAATATATATATATATATATATATATATCATAACATTACGTTCACCACTTCACAAATAAATCATAAACTAGATTAGGACCCGTGCTAGAGCACGGATTGAATTATTTTTATTTATATTAAAATTTTAGAATAAAATACGATTCCGAAGATCACGATTAATGTTTTCATTTATATTATAATTTTAGAATAAAATACGATTCCGAAGATCACGATTAATGCTAGATTAGGACCTTAAAAACTTTTAAAATCAATTATATAAATTATATTGTATTCTAAAATTATAATATAAATAAAAGGAATTTCAACCCGTGCTCTAGCATGGTCCTAATCTAGCATTAAGGTTTAATTTTTAATTTCTGAATATGATCCCGAAGATCACGATTAATCTTGTTAATTTAGCGAGATCTGATTCCTTTTTTTATGATTAAGAGTATATTTTTATCCCTTTAATAACTTTTTTATTGATGTGGTTTATCAATAAAATCTGATGAAAATAAATTGGTAATATTGTGATTCTAGATATTTGGAACCATATACATGATCTTCCAAAATAAAGTTTGGAATATCCATGAACTATCAATTTGAAATAACCCGTTTAAGATTTTCTGTTACAATTAAGATTTTATTTGTTACAATTAATATATGGATTAATTTATAATATATGTATAACCTATTTGTAACTATTTATTAAAATTATTAAGTCTATCAAAACAATGTTGTGTACTTTCGTTTTATTATAAAGGGGATTTATTGATGTGGTTTATCAATAAAATCTGTGGAAAATAAATTGGTAATATTGTGATTCTAGATATTTGGAACCATATACGTGATTTTCAAAAATAAAGTTTGAAATATCCATGAACTATCAATTTGGAATAACCCGTTTAAGATTTTCTGTTACAATTAAAATTTTATTTGTTACAATTAATATATGGATTAATTTATAATATATGTATAACCTATTTGTAACCATTTATTAAAATTATAAAGTCTACCAAAACAATGTTCTGTACTTCTATTTCATTATAAAGGAGCTTTAAGAAAAATATAGTTTGTTTGGGTTATGATTTGTTAGTGAATACTATTATGAAGTAATGATTTTTTTTTGGCAACAAATAATATCCTATGAAAACCTAAGCATCAGAATGTAATTAGTTATGTAAATCACATCTTCATTTTCAAATTATTTTCTTATATTTTAAAATTCTGACCCGATGAAAACTCAAACATCATTTTCTTTCATTGTACTTGTGAACTTATAAGGTTTGGCGAATTTGGATTATGATTTATGAATGAATATTATGAAGTGCAAAGCATGTATTTTTGATAACAAATAATATCCAATGAAAACCTAAGCATCAAAAATTATTTTGTACTATCGTTTATGTGAATCAAATCGTTGCACATCCCATTAATATCGGGTCAACTTTCAAAAAGAAAAATATACAGCAAAAGTTCAACTTCGTTTTCACTTGATTATTCTTTGTCTTTTTGACCATTAGTTTTATACCATTATTAATTAGATCTGTATGTAGTCTTACAGAACTATGTTCTTACTTCTTTTATTCCTTTTGTAAGAAAAATTAAAATATTTACTACACTTTTACTTAGGAGGGTGTATTGAACTTAATATTTTAGGTGATTTGGTGGCATTTTAATATTTTAGAATTTTAAGAGATTTGAGTGTTGTTTTAGGGGATTTTGGTTATTTGTTAGAATTTTCTATTTGTGATTTGGTGAAATTTTATTAAACTTTGGGTGATTTTAGAATACTTCAAAACAACATAAAAAAGGAAAATTTGCCTAACAAAATCTCAACCAACCCATGGCCCCGATCCTAGCATAAAACTCACATGACGATGATGGATGCTTTCTCAACTTCTCATCGATTTGCCCTGGAACTCACCGGTGTTTAATAAACGACCTAACCACCTTCCTCCGGCGTCTGAAATCACCACTTTGACAGGTTTGACGACGATATAAATAAGAACCACAATCATCACCATCACAACAACAACGACAATATGTCTCTACGTACTCCGATCATAACAGTATTAGCGATGATGTATCAAAGAAACACCACCATGTGATCCTGATCATCACATGGACAAACATAGCCCACCAAAACATGTCCGCGTGTTCGATAACAATCTCGTGTTCGATAACAATTTCATGTTCGACCGATGTTGTTATGTTTAAAAGAGGATTAGATTAATGAGAGAGAGAGAGAGAGAGAGACACGCCAATGAAGATTCAACTTGATTGTGCTTTGTCGGAGTCCTTATTGTTGTTACTTGGTGATCATCTCTTATCTCAAACAATGCAACTAACTACGGCTTTGATGTGGAATCTGTAGCAAAAGTTAGTTGTTTTAAGAGCATTGATGCACTTTTATGACCAGCTTATAGCAAATTTTAAAACTTTTACCGATGACAAACTGATTTTGGGAATTTGATATTATAATGCTGAGAGATAAGAGTTCATCCTATACATACAATTTCATCCATCAATTAAAATTGTACGTGGCTAGTAGGAAGTTGACGGGTACTCGCTCGAGTTCGTTCTATAAGATTGGTGCTTCACACTTCGTTGATTTTAAAGGAGACCATGAAAGTTGTACTTCAGACACATCGAACCATCACAGAACCTTTCTCTCTCTTCCCAATCTAGATGATTTTGATTTCCCAGGAAGTCCCAGAATCCGAGAATCGATCATATTACTATTGATTGAGGTATGTTGCAGAATCAAAGTTATATTTCTGCAGTTTGTTTGTGACACAATATTTTTTTTCTGCCCGAACACAATTTGTTTTTTTCTTGATAAATCTTTCAAAGTTTCACCTCTAGAGGTGTGATTTTATAACTCATTTTTTCAACTAAAATAAGCTATGAAATCTCCTAGAATCGTTTTCATAAAAAAAATTCTAAAGTATTATGAAATTTTGAATAACAGTAGATTTGAAGTGAAATTTACAAATTTTTAATTGAATAACAAGAGATTGTGAATGATTTAGAATGATTTTAATAAATGTCAAGTTCAATAACAAAATATTTTGGAAGATTTTTAAAAATCATTAGTTGAATAACAGGTGATTTTAAAAATACTCCAAAATCTCCTAAAATATAAAGTTCAATAGACCCCCTTATTGTCTATTAGCCGAAAGATTTCAGATGGAAACATTACTCAATCTCCTAGTGACATAAAATTGTTATGTTCAGTAAAATTTAATTGCCTTAATCAACAAGAAGTTGATCACCAAAATATCATTACTAGCATATCAACTTCTTTCATTTTTCCACGTCTTTTAGAAATACAGTCTAGTTTATTAAAGAGGAATTCATTACAAAAATAAGATAATAAGAATATAATCGACCAATCAATTTTATAGTAAAGAATTAAATGACATGATGATTATCATATTTACTAGCTAGCCTGTCGAAGGGAATAACTGAATTCTCGATCTCGCCAATAGCTACCCGTGAACCACATTTTGGCATGTTCGACCATATTTAATAATCGACGATGATATAATAGATACCACTAATACACGAAACTAGCAAAAGGATACTAGTAGTATGATCTCGCACGTACATCTCATTCAATGTAGAAACATACTATTCGAAACAGATATTTTAAAGATGATTTTGTCGTTATAACTCTAACAAATGTTTTACATCATTCATGTTGGACATGGCTTTCCTTTGACATTAGCAATGTTGCAATTGGAGAATTTAAGTTAGAAGAATTTCAACTTTTATTTAAGTTAACGAATTACCTTTGATCTCAGATTTGTGTTAAGTCATATAATAAATTGAGACAAGACTAACACTGAAATTATAGAGATATTTCTATATTTTAAAAAAAAAATTCAAACTAATTTGTGTGTCCATCTTATACAAAATTAATATGGATAATTCTGAGAGTCTGTAGGCATAGAATTTAGACACAATTCTGTATGCAATGGCTTTTGCGATGGTAGGGGTTCACTTTCGTAGTTGAAGACCAGACCTTTTTCTCTGTTAACATCGAGATGTATGATAGGTGGAGGTTCTAGTCTCAGAATAGACTTTTTTGCCAGAGGATCTTTTTCCACTTCTCCGACCGTTTTCTTAACCCTTCCATCTTAATGGATTGATCCTCTCCATTAGCTGCCATAAGATATTGTCGCATTCCTTCCAAAACTTCTGGTGTTATTCTTGGTCTTCCAGTTAGATTATCGATCCCTACTTGATCTTCCCTAAAAACGCCTAACAGAGGATCTGTTTCTTTCAAAATCCTCGGGATCACCTGTTTCTCTACTGGAATTCCTGACTTTCTTTCTAAAACCTCCTCTTGCTTTCTTTTAACTATGATTGGGCAGACATCCCTCTCATGAGTTAGCCTTTGACACTCGTAACAACGTTTTTGGACCCTTTCATATTGAAATCTTACTTCCGCCGACCCACCTTTGAAATTAATCACTTTCGATCTACGCAGGGATCTTGCGACATAAAAAAGAACTTTAACTCTGACAAATTCCTGGAGCTGAGGCCTATCAGGATCAAAGGCCACCTCAAGCACTTGCCCAATCAATTCTCCTAGTGAGGTAATTGCAGGGATAGTAAAGTAGTTGATAGGTAGATTCTATATCTGCACCCAGAGGGGAATAAACTGGAGATAGTTTGGTGGTGGGTGCTCATACCATCTGTCCACCGCTATGGACCAATCGTTGTAGGTGTGAGCTCCTTTGTCTAAAACCTCCTGAAGATCATGCTATGACCTGAATATAAATTGAAACTTTTCTTTTGAGAGAGCTACTCCTGTCGCTTTTCCCCATTTTTGCCACTTCCTTGGCATATTCCTAATCAAAGACTGCATATCTTGGCAGGCTGGGTTTAGAAGCCTCCCAACCAAACTTAAAGCATTTCGCTGGCATGAGGAAATCTCCAGAAGATCTGACATATCAAATGGAACCTCCTCTTCTTCTTCTAGAGACATCGCCATTAAGGCCTTATCCATGGCTGAAGACATCTTTAAAAGATCTTGTGAGCGGTACTCTAATATTCCTCAGTTGCAATCTATCCCAAACTAGAACTCAGAAAAAGAAGAACAGAGACACTGATTTATGAACAAACACAAATAAACTTGAAGATTAGATCCACAATTGCTGAAACAAATTACCTTTGATCTCAGATTTGTGTTAAGTCATATAATAAATTGAGACAAGACTAACACTGAAATTATACGATTGAGATATTTCTATATTAAAAAAAAAATTCAAACTAATTTGTGTGTCTATACGAAATTAATATGGATATAATATCCCGCATTAAAAGTTAAATAGGATCTCAAATGGTATATATAAGATATGAGTTTTTCACTCATAACCATTTGGTTTTAAATTGGAACCTCATATACTAATATGGTATTAGACATTGGTCTGCATATGTTCAACCCAATTCACAATTGGCCCAATTCAAAAGTTGGTCCACTGATTCATGCCCAAAAATAGCAAAATTGATGTCTAGAAAAACATTCATCTCCAAGAGATGTATATAGAGATACAATGTCCCACATTGGAAATTGAGTAAAATCTTTTAAGTGGTATATATAAGATATGAATCACTTTACTCATAACCAATTAGTTTTAAATTAGAATCCCATAGTCTAATAGAAATTATTTGATAAGTCCAACCATTTGAGATTTACTATAACAATGATCACATGAAAATGAAGTCATAAACTTTGTCTTCGAGTGAGATTATGTGTAGAGACTAAAAGAATCTTTTAGAATAATGGTGATACAAGTCTGCCCCGTGACAAAGGTCTCAAAAACTCACACAAATAGTTTTCTAAATTTAATTTGCCACTATATAAATGGAAGGATTAGATAAACTAAAATTTAATGTGTACATTTTCACTTGCAAATTAAACTAGATATATATACTCACTTGCAATGTAGGTAATATTGCAAAAAAAGCTGCATTCTCTATGAATCGAACCTAAAAAAAATTGACATTTGCGTACTTTGAACAATTCTCTTTGAGAACACATATGTTTCTGTTCAAAATCAATTTGGTAATTAATGGATTAATCAGTTAATCTATATACTTTGTATACTATCATTTTCGCTTTAACATTTTATATTAGTATTTAAGGAACATGGATAGTTTTCTTAATAATTGGTTTCTAAGTTAATTGGTTTTAATATAAGAGACTAAAATAATTTCACGTCACGTATATATCAGTGGCAAATTTTGATAATTAGTGGCATTTTCGTGCCTATTCCGCTGAATTAACCAAACTATCAGACGTACTGGATGGAAATTTAATCACAAAAACAATATGCCGCTATATTATATTGTTTTCTCATAAAATTAAGATTCCAGGGTTATATTAATCTAATTGATGTATTTAGATAGATATATTAGGTCAACATAGTATTTTGCTCTTTGGATCACATGATTCTTTAAAGATAAAAGCGGAAACAATAAGCTGATTATTAACTTTAATAATATGAATAAACAAATTGATTTGATATGGATATATCAAAAACAAGTAGAAGCAACATTTATTCAATTAACAACTGAAAATAGGAGAATTCAAAGAATTTTAATCAAAGAAAAATATCCGAAAAAAAAAGATAAAACATTATAACCAATCAAAGGGTGGAGACTGGATAGAGAATCAATTAAGCACATACGAATCCAGAAGGGACCTTCTTGCCACACACATTGAGAAGAAGGCTGAGAGAGACGGGAACATTAAGCTTAATGCCTAAAACATTAGCCTTTAGGGCAGTGCAGAGACAAGCTGCGGCCTCAAGATCAACCAAACCGTTGAGGAGCGAGCAGCAAGGCTTGACTGGTGGTTTGCCTAACTCGATTTTGAGAAGATCCTTGAGGACATTGGCACAAACACCGAGCTTGAGAGTGTCCCTTGGGCAGCTACCGCTGGAGGAATGGCTCGGAGTAGGCTTTGGCTTAGGCTTGGGTTTAGGGACTGGACTGCAGCCACCACCACACGCGGTGGTCAACGTGAAAAAGAGGATGTTGAATGTGAGGAAAATGATAAGGGAGGATGAGATTTTTGAAGCCATCTCTGGAAATATGTATTTTTATTTTAGGTATGATGTTTTAAAGAAAGAAGTGTTGCTAAAGAGAGTGGTGAAGATAAATGAAGAGATTGATGATGTATTTATATTAGGGTTGGTCTGTTAATTAAAGCTGTCATTACTAATTAATTTTGAGGAATTATCAAAGGAATGTACATTTAAGTAACAGTAGTCAATGGATCTTTGTTTTCTTATGTGGTAAAGATATATATTTCATTTCAATCATGGAGGTACGTGGGTGGTGGTTGTATAATTTCGCATCAAATGAATTGGCGTAGTTGTTCAAAAAAAAAAAAAAAAAATGAATTGGCGTATAAAGATTTTATGGATTTTGTACAATTTGTAATCAAAATTGAACATGGTTACCAAAACAAGCTTTAAATAAGAATCGATGCATATGTGTTCAATAATTACTCGTAAGTCCCATGTGTATATATGTGATTTAGCTGGCGATTTTGTTTGTAAATTAGTAATTTGGATTTTTCTGACCAGAAAAAGTCTGGCTTTCACAATTTTATTGGCTTTACCCTTCTTGTTTGGATTATAAAAACTTGTATGCATAATATATCATTAACATTTTTAAACTTTCAGTTATTTACGGTTAACAGTTAACCAGTTAACAGTTAATTTATTCGGCAACCAGTATATATATGACACTTTAAATTATTTGCTGTATAACAAATATTTTAAATTACCGATTCTTTCATAGGGTTGTTAATTATATTTGTAATTTATAAATTAAAATTTAATATTAAATTCATTTTTGATTATGCTACTATGTTATTATGTTTATTAATTAAATGCTAGTATTAGAAACACTTGGGTAGTGAGTTCGATTCAGACAAAGCTACAAGTACCGTACAGAGTATTATGTGATATTGAAATTTGCCCTTAAAATAACAGTATTTTCCATATACATATATAACTTTTTCCCTTTGAAACAAATATATATAACAGTGTTTTGAATTATTTTATTTTTGTTTATCACATCATCATAAAAGTCTTAATCTTATTCGTGAATTGCTAAGCCATGAACTTAGGTTTGAGTTTGGATGTTAGACGAGAGTCACAAAACCAATTTGAAAACATACATAGAAAATATGAATATATTGTAGCTATGTTGGGCAACGGAATCCATCGGGAAGGGTTCGTCCACAGGCGTCAAGGGCCAAGTTAAGGTGAATAGGAGTGTCGATGGTGATGCCAAGAATGCTAAGCTTAAGTGCAGTGCAAAAGCAAAGTGCAACATCAAGATCAATTAGACCAAATAGAATAGAGCAACAAGGTCTCATAACTGGTGCACCGAGATTCAAGTTGATGAGGTTGAGAACATTTGCGCATGTCGAAAGTTTGAGCGCGTCTCTTGGGCAAGTGTTGTCTGCGGAAACCGGGGTAACGAGGTTGAGGAAGAGAATATTGCTCACAAGGAATAAAGCAAGGGTAGTTGAGGTCTTTGGAGCCATTGTCGTCCCGATCTTTCCGAATCTTTCTATATGTTTGTGAGTTACTTTGAGTTATGTAGCATATATATATATATATATATATATATATAAATGAAGGGAGATTGATGGTATTTATAGTGTTTGAAATGTTCATTGGTTTGATTAATTTAAATCACTATTTATAGTGACTATAAATGTTCTTTTTTTTTTCATAAACTACATAAAGTTAATTTGATATTAGCTCTTCTAGTTAATTTTTAATATTAAACTAGAATTATATATGAGGATCCCTAATCTAGATAATAATATTAGAAGTAGAAATATATCATACTTGTACATATACTAATCGGTCGAAAAATTACTAGAATGCAGAGACATGATAAATCTAATCCAGGTAGGTTTTCTTGTTCGGTTGTTTATTTTTGTTTACTTTTGCTCACAGATAAAGTTTATATATCGATGTTGGCCCAACATTTGGTATTCTTTTACATTAATATAGAATAGACAATGAAAATGTTTGTTATGATCAGTGGTTCTGTTCCGATATGTGTATTTTCTTGGTTTAGAGCCACAAACTCACATATACTCCGTGTTTTGTTTAAATTCGGATTATAACACTATGGTGATACTAGAACAATGAATCTTTTTAGTTACAAGTTCCGGTGTTGAGTCTTTTTAGTTAGGTACTAATTCTGTTATTTAATTAAAATCTTATTAATTTTAATTTTATAGTTTACCATTCATTCTAACATTTTATTTCTCTATTCAATTCTCTTTTGTTCATTCATCTCTAGTGTTCTTCTAATATAGTCAAGCCACGATTTGGTAAAAGAAAGGTTGAACAGTACAATTGGTAAAATTACAAACAAAGAAGGTATAAACCATTTACCAAGTGAGTGATTTCATCATAAAATTGAGTCATGAACTTCCTCATTGTCACTCGCTTCCTCTAACCTTTCCATGAACCCTTTCTTCTTAGTTCCTCTAACTGTTGTTGTTGGCATCGAGTTGAAATGTATATCTTCATCTTGAATTGATGCTTCTTCAAATCTTGTCCATAGCTCTTTCTTCAGAGTACTCTCACCCGCTCTTGTCCTATTTTTCGTCATTACGCTCTCTGGTTCTTTAAACACTGGTGTACTCTCAACCACCATTGACATGCTTCCCTCTAAGAAACAGTTGAGAAAGTAAAAAAGATCATCGATATGGAGTAATCATAAAGAAATGAACAAAACATCAACTTTTATATTACCTGTAGTGTGTTTTGCTTCTGGATTAATGTTTGGAAAATCAAATGATGATACCATTCCGGAAACACCAGTTCCATCAATTAGTTTCTTCTCATTCACAGGCTTCACAAAAACACATGTTTTAGGAGGAGAAAACCACCAAACCGGAGAGGATTCAAGATCTGTTTTTCTTGTTATTGGAGCATGTTGTATTCCCAAAAGCTCTGGATACTTTAAACAGAGATCCTCTGCTACATCTATACCAGAAGATCCAGAGCTTTGTGAACCATTAGAAGTGCTAGCTCCCAGTTCAGAGCAAGTGGACTTACAAGCACCTTGCTTTCCCGGTGGAGAAGATTCAGGAATCGGTCTAAACAGTGTACAAGATTTTGGAGGCGACATCTTCAAGCAAGGGGACATTAGAAGCTCGGACTGAATTTTTCTCCTGAGTACTGGTGAAGAGTTACCAAGTCCTGCAGTTTTCATCAACTCACCTCCTAAAGCATCATCACTTGTTTCTTTAGAAACTTGAAGCGATTGATTTGCAACAGCAGTTGGGAAAATCCTTTTAGCCGTAAGCTTTGACGCATTCTTCTGATGTTTAAGGAATTCAGATTTCCCTAACGGTAATGGTGTCAAAAGAAAGAGTTGTCTACCCTTGTCAGCGTTATGATCACCACCACGCCAATTCACAAGAGGAGAAGGAGAGACTAAAGGCTCAAACTGAGTAGGCTCAGGGCTCTCAACATCAAACAAATCTTCTTCTTCTTCTTCTTCTTTACTTGATCGGACACTGCTAGTGCTCATCAAAAGCTGTTCCTCCTGATCCTTTGAAACCAATTCAGATTCCGTTATCACTTCTTGCAATCGAGGAAACCATGGCTGCATAATAAAAAAGAGAAAGATTACATAAAGTTATAAAGCAAATGGTTAAAACACAAAAAGGAATGGTACCTTTAGTGTGGATAGCATATCAGACAAGACAGATCTGAAAGACTCAACTTCTCTAGTCCCTTGTTTGGTCACAGTCTTACTACTACGCTTCATGGTTTGCACAACAAGCTCATCAATCTGAAATTTCCACAAAACTCAAATTAGCCATAACTAATACTACAGAGAGTATACATCATAACATTATGAAACATCATTCTCTCAGATAAAATGAAAAGGAGTGAAGAAGCCAAGAGTAGCAAAAGGACCTGATGGAGAAGAGATGTAATATCAGAATGTACAAGGAAGAGTTGATCCAACTCATAATCATAACAACCACCACCACCACCTCCATGTTCTTCTTCTGTATGATTCATTTCACTAGCTGCAAAAATAAACACTCAGATAAACAAAATTTTTTTGAAATTTTCCCAAAATTATTCTCTAATTCTATACATGTTCTCTAACAACGTCATCTCATCTGGTTATATAAGGTTCGATTTCACTATGAAATGTTCGATTTTACACACAAAAACAAACTAGATCTGGAGAATCGCAATACAAAAACAAAGTATTGCGAATTTGGTATCTAAACATGACACTCTTCTTCGATTTTTTTATTTTTACTTTTTTTTCTAGATTGGGAAGAACCAGTGAGAAAGAGAGTTCCAGAATTCGGTTAACGATAGGAAACAAACTCATTTCGAAATTGAAATTGAAACGACAGAGAAGCTTTATCGAAGTAAGGCGAAGAGAGAGAGAGAGAGAGTGGGACGATTCCAAAAGTAGAGCAAACCTGTATGAGTTTCCGGGTCGACGGTGTATTTGCTTCTGAGATCTACAGACGGAGATAGAGCTCGGCGTTAGGGTTTCTAGAAGAAGGCGAAGGCGGGATTTTGTATTTTCTTTTTTCGAATTTTCGGGGTTGAAGTTTGACGAAGAAGATGACAAATTGAGAGAGAGCGTTTGAGTACAGAGCGAGTGAGAAAGAGAGAGGAATAAAAGAAATCAAACTTTGTCTTTTTCTTAGTATTAATTTTAATCATATATCTATAAAATGGGCCCAATATAATATGGGCTACAAATTGACAATAAAACCCAATGATTTTACTAAGCTTTTTCATGTTCAAGTGTCAAGATCGTCGTTTACAAGTGAACTCGGTCGATGTAGACGAGGATTTGTGACATTGTCATTCGCTGATGTTACTATATTTACCTTCAAACTCTACCGTTTTATGGTAATTACCCAAGCGTACAATTTGAACGTAGTACAGTACATTTCGTTTGGTGTGGCTCGGCTTTGCGATTTCCCATTCCACAGTTTAGAAAAGTTCTATTTATTTTAATTTTATCTTTTACTTCGAAAAAGATATAGAGCAATCTTGTAGAATAGAATATAAGAAAACTATCAAATGTGTCATGAACAGCGTTTTTCTTTTCAGATCTGTCATAATCATTTTCGTCTTTTCAAATGTGTCATAATGACAATTGGTGGACAACTTAGTTTGATGGACAACATTTTAGACATTTGGTGGACAACTTTGACCTCTTTTATGACAATTTTGACATTTTTAGACAATTTTAATCCTTTCGTTAGATACCTTTAAAATGATGGTGGAACAAATGAGAACAAATAAACGATTACATCTAATCTTAAAACATTTTTTCTCTTTTATCACCCCACGATCTCCACCTCTCCCATTTTTCTCCTCCAAAATCTCCACTGTTTGTATCTATAAAATCTTTTGGATAGTCTTCTCACCTTTTCACATCGATTGTTCTCTAAAATCAAGTACTTTCTTCATCGAACCAATTTACTATCTATCTCCTCTTTCTTTTCTTTTTTTTTTTTTTCAATCAGTTTATTATCTCCTCTTTCTTCAACGATGATCTCATATTTCTTTTTTCCAATCATGGTTCTAAGTTGATTGATTATCTTAACTGATTAATGTTTAACATGTTATTATCCATGTCCAGGAAACAAGATTTAAGAGTCGACAAAATTTGAAGATTCTCATTGTCGACGAAGTGGGTAAACATGCTAAGACAACTACAAAGGTTGTTTTCAAAGAAATATTTATAAATCTGCAAGGTATTTCTCGCAGAATT